>NW_009225273.1:62282-70759 GCF_000690835.1 Fulmarus glacialis
CTCCTCTTGTGTCTCTTCCCCTCCTTTCGTTCATCAGCAACTGCTTGGAAGTTTTCTAAAGGTAAGGGACTGGCTCCAGCTGTGTGGAGTGTTGTTAAATAACAAAGAAACTTCTCTGTTTCTAATTCAGCCTGATATGATTCACGCTGCTCTGCTTAGAAATAGTTAGAAGTGAGCACTGCAGCTTTGAATTCTGTTTTGGGAGGCCTGTGTTTTACCTTATAATCCTAGCCACATATCCTTATCCTTTTTACCCGAGCATGTTATTTTGCTCTCTTGGTTTGTTCCAAACCTGTGTACAAAACTGTGTGACTCAAATATTTGAAGATTTATTGTTTTAGCACTACCATTTACATACTGAAGTTGTGATTCGTCACTATCGTCTTCTTAAGCACTGCCAGTTCATAATAGAAAAGCTATTTTCTGGTGCATACTGTGTCTAATCTAGTGTCATGCATTAGAGTGTGCTGTTAAGTCCACAGCATTTCTTTTCCGCTTTATGATTACCAGGCCAACAAAGACGCACATAAGGCGTTGCATATGTTTTTTCACTGTCATTTGACACATCCATCCCTGAGAATAGCATTTGGCCTGAAAAAAGTAGGAAGAAGTTAAATGTCATGGAACAAACAAATCCCCAGGTCATGCAGAAAACTAATGTTTTGCAAATTTTTGCAAAATAGCCCATTCTGATCATTTATTTTTCAACTTTGTTGGGCAGCCAAATATAAAGCAAGGATCCAACATTTCCCTTCTGAATCTGGGCTTAATTATCAGCATGGTGACATACAAAGTTTTTAACAAAAATGTTCAAGACAATCCATTGGTTCATTAAATTTACCAAGTATGACATATAATTTTGCAGCTGAAGCTAGTGCTTTTTTCATGAGAAGTCATGGTCTTCATCAGTTGAGACAACAGACACTTGGGAAAACTTCATGAGCCTTTATGTTATGTCAACTAATAAATGCTTTTAAACATTAATTAGTTGTTGAAAGTAAACAATCTTTACCACAGAACGGTAGAACATTTCTCAGTTCTCTCTGTCTAGCAGCATAATTATATTTGGTACAAACGTTGTCATATTTATTAATTAAAAAAATCAAATTCTAACATTTAAAAAACAAATTATGACACACTTTAAGAATCATAGATTTTAGCTTTAATAACAAGTTATGTGCTTTCCAAAAGAACTTTCATCTATCATATAAGTAGTCTTTATTTTCCATTTTAATTGCTTATTTGAGGCAATACTTTACAATATTCTAGAGCAGCGTGACATATCCATTTGAAATGAGCATGAGTTCATTGCATCGCAGTGAGTCATCGGTGATTGCTCATGTCCCTGCCTTTGCCTGCCTTCAGCTAATCTCTTCCCTCTCCTTTAGAGCTGTTTTTCAGAATGCTGTGTCTTTCCTGGGAATGTCCTCTTCTACTGGGTGTTGAAGGTTACATTTAACAGAGTAACTGTACTGTTCTAAGAAGCCCTGAGTGCTACTGGAAGATGATGCTACCGTAAGGCCCCATTACTGCCCCTTCCCACCTATGCTCTCCCATCTCTGTACTGAAACTGGGACTCCTGATGAGCTTAGCCCAGACTCAGGTTCATAACTTAGCTTCTCTCCCTTCCTCTCTGCTCCATGGAGGGACACAGCATATGGCCAGGGCAAGTGTAACTGCAATGTACAGACAAGTCCTTGGAGGAAAGGAAGGTTAAGAGGCCTTGACTGCATGAGTGTCAATACAGAAGCTCTTGCTCCAGAAGTAGGTAGGAGGTGTCCTAAACACTCAGGTTCAGGAGGTGAGGGAGTAAAAGGAGCAGCTCTTCTGAGCAATGCTGGTAACAACTCCCCACTGGGGGGATGAAACCCAAACAGTTCACATAGTCCTTCCTCGCATCTCCCTGCTCGGAAGTAAGGTAGGAGAAAAACAGTTTTCTCATTTCAAAAGAGTGTGAAGTTACAAGGTTTTCATCCTTTCACCTAAAGAAATGGGTTGTGAATCTCTAATTGTCACAAAGAGTTAATTAGTGCCAGAGGGAACTGACCCTGGGGATTTGATCTCATGTAATCTCCCCTTCCTTTTTTTTATATAGGAAAAACACAATTCCAAACTAAATTTTATCTTAAATGAGGAATAGAAACTTCATTCTGAAAATGTCCATATGGGTTTTTTTGACCACATAAACACTTTTCCTCAAATTTTATTAAATTGAAAGTTCCACTGATTTTTCTCTCACAAAAAGTTTTAATCTCTACGAACAGTGTTTTACAAAGTGTCTAGACATCTTTTTTGTTTATTTGCTTGTTATGTTAGTCTAGATTTCTCTTTCTTGGAAATCCTTCATTACTGATCTCATTTTTCTCATCCTTTCTCTTTTCTGCCGACTTTCTTCTTCTTAGTCAATGGGTCTTCAAATTCTAAAAATGTCTGCAAATATTTTGAAACTCTGTTGGTGCCTCAGTGTGGCTTATTTTAAATGAAAAGGTTAGTGTATTTGCTTCAGGAAAGCAGTTTAAGCTAAAAAAAAACAGTTATAATTTTATAAAACACCTCTATTGGAAATTTTTTTTTTTTACCCATCTGAGCCTTTTCAGGTTGTTGTTTAACACAAGACTGTAAGACTTAGACTGTGTGTACATATTGGCATAGGACAGCATTCTGACTCATTTCCCATAAAGTTACATATGCAATATAGTCACACATGACTAATATTAATTATACTGGTCCCCCGAATATTGTTATATTAATTTACCTGCAGCGCTGAATGCAGAGCAAAATAAAAAACAATGAGGTTGGAGGAACAAATAATCAAGCTATTTTTGCTGTGGGCTGTCAAATTGGTTTTCTTTTAGTATTTCTTAATAGGCTTTTCCTCTAAAATATCTAGTTTTTATGGTACAGTCATGTGTCAGTGTTTTCATTAGAAATCATGTATTAGCAAAAGGATCAGGAGCTTTTAAATTCTTTTTGCAGTAAAGCTGGATCAGTCAGAAAAAAACGGGCAGGAGGAATTGAAATTGCTTTCAAGTTTCTTTTCCAAATATACTCTTGTACAAAAGGAACATTTGTTTTATAACAGTAGGGTAAGAGGTTCAAAGCAATATGTAGTGGAAATCATAGCAATATCACACAAATCCACAGTGAGGACACAGGATAATGGACCGAATAATACCAGTGGCCTAATCTGAAGCCTGTTAAAGTCAATGAGATCTTGCCATTGACTTCAGTGAGCTTTGAATCAGGTACACAGGAAAAACATTTCTTTTGCTATCTCCTCACAACCTAAAACATGGTATTTTAATGTGGAGTATATAATCACAAAAAAATCTCCAAATTTTACCCTCTTGGCTTCTTCCATTCCTGTCTCCCTAAGCCGACACAAACGGAGAAGGTGGTTCGGTGGCTCCTACCGCCTGTGTGCAGCACGGAGTCTCCGGGGCTGCGCTGCAGCACTGGCTTTGGGTTCAGGTGCCGAGGCACACAGCTGATCTTGGACACGTGCATCAAGTGAATGGTTGATAGATGGGGAATTTACCTAAGAGTTCAGTGGTGCAAGGCTGGAGTGATTTATGAGGAATAAATGCTGTTGCCTGAACTGAAAACTGTACCAATAGTCGATCAGCATAGAGCTGAGGGATCAGGAGCATAGCAGCATACACATTTAATTCAATGCAGAGTTTTGTTAATAACCGGTAGCTTTCCATAGCCTTAAATCCCATACCTGCTTTATGGACTTTGACCTTTGACTACAGAAGGTGCAACTGGAGTTACTAAATTTCGAAGGGGGTCATGATTTATGTGGGGAGAAGGTACAATATTCAAGGATTAGCGTAAACATGATCTATACATGTTGACTCTCTGGGCACAGTGGGGGTTTAGAAATGCTATTTATTACAAAAAAGAGGAACACTCAGAAGTGGGGGAAGGTATTTTTTCTTTTGAAAAAAAAGTTGGGGTAGCTAATAACACAGCTTCAATTACACAGCACTATATTACTGAACCTCTTGACCTTTTCTCCTTCATGTTCTAACCTTGCCTCCATCTCCAAATTAAGCAGGAGGGAAAGACCGTCTTTCACTGCAGAATAGAAAATAAGACGAAATGCAGATTATCATAAAGCTATTTCTCTTTACACATTTCCTTTTCCTCCCCCTGGTTTTAAACTGCAAGCAGTGCCTAAATGTTTTAAATATATTTATTTAAGTAAAACTATCTGTTTCAGAGTACTTAGCAGCTGAGCATGCACTTACCTCATGCTGTACATTCATCAAACTTACCAGGTTACCAGCTACCCTTTAATAAACACGTACCTCTCAGATGGACAATATCACAGGCATACAGAACTGAATGAAGCAAAAAAGACCTCTGAGGGGCAGAGTCCTCTTTGCAAGCTTTGAAGCTAATATGTCACCCTGTCAGTTAAAACCCGTTAGACACTTATATATTAAGATTGAGATCACTGAAACCTTTTTAACAACGGTGTGTGATTTCGTGGCGGAGGTAACTGAATCCTTTGCATGTACTTTTCCATACACTGAACTCACAAGGCAGCCATCATTCCCATTGTCAGTGCCTTATTGTATAACCCCAGCATCCTCTATTCTACCTGTTTTCCTCTATATTGGCTCCCCTACAACCTTTATCACCACAGTATTTTAGTACCATTCACCAGTGCATTAAGCATCGTAACTGCCATCTGTTATATGTTTGTCCTCTGGTCCTCTCTGTAGGGAGTATAATGTGCTCAGTAAAGTGCCTTGTTTTGATAGGATTTTTGTTGGGATAGATTTTTACAAGTGTGTAAAAATAGACAGAAATCTGCCTTGACCTCATAGCAGAAGGTGAGGATGTCAGTGATGTTCTAAGTTCCCAGTTCATAGGGGAGTTTGCCCCACAGACTGGACCAGCCCCTGAGACAACGATGTTTTCCTGAGAGAGGAAACCCTGCACTTGTAGAAGGTACTGTTAGGCCTTTCCAAATCTCGGTAGATATTTTAGATAACCTGGGCCCAGACCAAAAGAACAGATTCAAAGAAAAGATTCAAGACCTTGAATTTCATTTGGGTGCTTTTGAAATCCTCCGGCACAGCTTTGCAGTGTTCCTGGTAACTTTTGCTCCTGAAGAGACAGTTCTTATTCTTGGCCCTTTCTTCCGTCCCAGATTGGTGCTGCAGCTGAGTTTGCCAATCTGTCAGGACACTTTTTAATGCTGCCTCAACAGCAAAGGCATTGCTTTTGTCTGCAGGTTATCAGCCAGGACTTTCTGGGAAAACATCACCTATTGCTTTCATTCCTTTTTGGAAGCCTCCTCCAGCACTTTTTAAAAACTTGTCTAAGATCTTGCCCAGCTTCCTGTTGGCTGTCTGATTCCTGAAAATGCTTTCATTACTTATTGCACTTTGGTTTGGGAGGAGAAATTCGGAAACTCTAGAAACGTAAAAGAAACACTTTGGAGAGGTAGGTAGCTCTCCGATACAATTCTGTTTGTGAAATTCAGAGTGTGTTTCTGTGTGTGCTGTGTTTTGTTACATGATATTTTTGTAGCTCTTTGTAGCACAGACAAATATGCAGACAGCTGAAATCCTGCATTTATCATAAAGAAATTCTGTGACCTGCGAAGACCAGCTAGTGCATGAACTTACACAAGTTAGTTGTTTAACAGTGGTTTTCCATGTTTTTGTCGCTAAACCAAGGGTTGTACTGTTTTCTTTCAGCAGCCTGACACTAAAACACCTCCTATAACAAATAGCTTTAAAGTGGCACAATTGATTTTAGTCGGAAGAAGTAATGGGTGAATTAATTAGGTAATAAAATAAAAGTATATGTCCAGAGGTGAAGAGAAGCGTGGAGTTTAAAAACCTGCAAGTTGCAAGGCTTGCTGTAAGATTCATGGTGCTAGATGGAAGACAAGTGCAGCATGTTCTGTTACTGTTTTCAAAAAACCAGAAGAATCCTGAAGAAATAATACTGGGGCTTCTTGTTACACCTAGCAGTAGTTGTCTCTGCTGGGTTATCACAGCACTTACTGTAGCACTGTTAATGGTAGCACTTACCGCTAGCCTTATCTCTGCTCAGTTATACAGGTTTCTCTAAGGTGTGGCTTTTAAACCCATTTAGTGAAACCTGGCCATACAACCAGGGTGATTTTGGTCTAAGCTTTTAATTAAACTGGTAAATCTTGGAATATAGATAAAGTCTCTATTGCAATTGGTAGTATGTGATTTCTATATCCAAGCTGATTGCTGCTTCACAACAGGACCATTGCTAACTTTAGTTGTTTTGGTAATTTTTCTCCCTATATAAGCAAGGGCAGTAAGATATTAAAGTCATGTCAGAGCTGTAATGTATAGGAATCTTACACTAAGCATTTGGGTTTTTAGCTCATGTTCAGCTTTTTTACAGTTTAATTTTATCCTAGCTTATGTATTAATGTATTGCTATGTGAAAAGGATTTTTTTAACAAAGGTGTCCAATAAAATTTCCTTTGTAGATATAGCAGAGTTTTCCAGACTCTAGTTGAGAGATCATATCTATTCATTTCCTCAGGACCCAGTGTCTCACGAGTGCTAATAGGAAGAGCTGTAGCTCTTTAAGCGTGTTTCTGTAAAGGGTCTCTGGTCCACCAGACATGGTCAGTGGCCTGCAGGAATCATACAAAGCAGCAATAGATGTAAAGGCTCTGCTCTGAGTGGAGGTTGTCTGGGTGGCCTCACCAACAACTCTAAACAACAGTTAGAGTTGTTTAGTTTTACAGTGGACTGCAAAACATGACAAAGATTGACAAGGTCCATTGATGCAAATGTTTTGGAGCAGTGCTTTAAAACATTATTATGAATGCAGCCCTGTCTGATACTGCTATGAGGGTCTGGATCAATGAGGTTCTGGATCTATACACATATGATTTCTCGTAAATCTTCATTATTAATATTTACATTACGCAGAGCCCATGCTGGAAGGGAAAGGGTGCTGGGGAGCTGTGTGCTTAGTATGAGTGATAAAGAAACCCCTACGGTGACTTTGCAGTGTTATACTGTTCTGTTGAAAGGCTGGAGAGATTTATGATGCACGAAGTGCAAATCGATGGCTATTCTGGAGGATAAGATATGTGATCTGGAAATGCCAAGTTCAGCATAGTGCAGAATTAAAGAACTGCTTTTCTGGCAGCTAGATTTGGAATTAATTGGCACAGACTCCACAGAAAAAGGGTTAGTGGCAAGGGAACTGGTTAGGTTGTAAATGGAGTCAGTGGACTAGTGATCTGTAACTAAGAGATGCTTTATCCAACTAATGGTATTGTCTCAATATCAGATACCTATTGAGTCACCTGCTGAGAAACAGAGAACAAGTTTAGAGGGACTTCTCCAACAAGCATCCCTTACTATAGGAAATAAAGAGGAATGAAGAGCTTCTTAAGATGTCTTAAATGGAAAGAGGTGCTGTCCATAGTCTAAATAAAAATAAATACAAAGAATATTCATAAAGGAAGGGGGGACAACAGATGTCCTGTTTTTCAAGTGCAAAAATGTAGAAATGTAACGGTAATGTTGGATGGGATGATCAGTCAGGCTCTGCTGAAAATACACATGGGAACAAAAAACGTTACGTGGAACAGTACAAATAATAAAGGTGTGGAAGGTACAGAAGAGAAGCAAAGAAGAGAAAGGTTCAAGTGATCTTTTTGGTTTTATGAAAAACAGAAGAGAGAACATCTTGGAGATGAGTGGTTGGACAGCTGACTTGTGGAAACAGAAGGTTTTGTGGAGCACTGAACTTTGTCACAGTTTACTGGGAATTGGTGCCACTGTCCAGAACAGGCTGTATCTTGTGGATAGGGAGCTAATTTCCTCAGCTGGAGACCAGCTTGAATAAGTAGGAAGAGAAGTAGCAACATGAACAAGGTATAAAGGCAGCGAAGGCAGGACCTGTTTAAACTCAATGTGTCATAAACAAAGTGGTCTGATGTGGCAAGGAATGTGAAGGCAAGGCGTTTTTCACTAAATCATTTACCCATGGTACAACACTGACTAATGAGCTAGGGGAACTGGTAATTCTCATTGATGAGATGAAATTTGATTTAACTGGCATTACTGAAACCTGCTGGGAGGATCTGTATGACTAGAATGTTAAAATCTCTATCTTTAATCTGTTTAGGAAATAGAGAGTGAGGAAATTAAATTCTATATTAAAGATACCATTGATAACTCAGAACTACGACATCTTGAATGCATATGAATCAATGTACTATTTCAAATGCTCAGGAGGAAGTACAGGTGCGCTCTGTAATAGATTGTAGATCTGCACCAGTGGATTGGGTGAATGCTTGTGTGTGCACTTACTTTGGTAACGTATGGAAGGAAAAACAGGATTTTTTAAAGACCAGATTACTGTAGGAATAAAAACTTCTAACTTCACAGCCAAGAAAAGGAACATTTAAAAGTATAAGCTTAGTTCTGTATCAGTGGAAAACAAAATCA
>NW_009225273.1:70790-75690 GCF_000690835.1 Fulmarus glacialis
AGGTTGCAAATAGAAAGTGGGTCTAGAATAGACACTAGAAGTTACAACCAACAAAAATTCACAAGGAAACTCAAGACAACACAAACTCCCTTATACGCGGCAGGTTAGGACAACCAGTATAAGCTGATCTTAAAACAAAAAAAATGGTAGTAGTGGTGTTATTCTCTTAGTAGGTTGAGATGGCGAAACTGTTAAGAGTGATCCAGAAAAAGCAGAATGCTCAGTAAACACTCCTGAGAGAACCAAGGATGTGTTCTTGTTTCTCAAGGACATGGGAGGGGTAGGGAGGGGGATATAATTAATGTCTACCAGAAGAGTAGTATGGAGGATAGATCTCATCTCATAGGAGATTGCAAATTGGGTAGAAGAAGGTAACTGCAAAGATGTAATAGATGTTATTTTTGTGAGATGCTGGTCTTTCTCATTTAAAATTGAGTTTTAAAAGTGTGCGATACATAGGGTTAGTTAACTGGAAGACTTTAAACCATAGGTTCTGGTAAGGGATCGTCATTGAAAGAAGTTATCTGAACCAGAATCTGCGGGGCTTAGATCCAGCATTTCAGCATGCAGGATCTCACTGTAGCAGAACCGTCTCTCTGGGAGCAGGTAATGCAGGCCATGCTCACAGAGTGCTGGTCTGCAACCCGCAAAGCCATGGAAGAAATAGCCAGGAGTCAAGGCAGGCAACAGAGGCTAGTGCAATCCTTTGATGTGTAAACAGAAGTAAGACTAGAGGATCTGTTGTTTTTTCCTGGTCTTCAGAGCACTTTGTGAAATTCAGAAGAATAATTTTGGAGATTCTTGTAAAAGCCTTATGTTGGAGAATCGTTTTCTTCAACCTTTAACACTTGGCTTGAGGGAACAGTCAAAGGTTATAGCTGTGGCTGGTGTAGCCTCGGCAGCAACAAATATGTTTTGGAGTACAGCAGTGCTTGTCTAATGCTTGGAGGAAGAAAGTCACACACCGTGACTTTCTGGTACCAGGAGTGAAAGACAAGAGAGAGGTGGGGAGGACAGGCTATTCCTGCCAATGCAGGAATTCCTGCCAATGACAACAGATGGCAGTGTTTGTTAATGACAGTTGTGATAATTCATGCACCGGTGCTCTATGCCCTACATTAATATTCAGCAATATTAACACCTGAGAAATATTGGCATCCCAGCATCCACTTTTGTGAAAGTCTGGATAAACAACTTATAGCTATAGGGTGAATTGCCAATGTAAATGTCCTTTAAGACATACCATGTTTATATGTCAGCTGTGAGATGCCATAAATTGCATGACATTACAGAAATATAACAAAGGCCTTGAATAATTGTGTTTAACTTTGGTCACTTAACTGAGGTGTCTCTGTTAGGAAACTCACTTCCCTAAGGTGATGGACAGAAAGGTCACTTCAGGGAGTGATTCAGATCTGAGATGGGACCTCTGGAGGTCTGAGGCCTCTCTCGCTGTTGACTCCACAGGGCACAAGGTGCAACTGTGCATTTAAGCAGGGTGTCTCGGTCAGGTTTTTAGGTTGGGGTGCTGAGCCCAGGCCATAAACTGTACTACAGGTAGGAGGATTAGAGGTTGGGAATGATGATAATTCAGTACTAGTATTTTCTAAAGCATCAATTTCTGCTTACTTTAGTGTTTAATAACATTGATGACCAAATAATTATCCATGAATTCCTGTTAAGAAGCAGTACTGTGGTTATGTCCAGGATTCTCATCCTCACGTTCTGTAGGACCCTTGGTAATGAATCAAAGCCTGTTGTGTTGCGCACTATATAAACATGTAACAAAAAGTTACACCAGAAAGCAACGCAGCCTGGACAGGTATAGCAATGCATTTCAGCAATGCATGCATCTTTATGCATAGGATAGAAGCTATATGTGATTATAACTCCTCAAAATATGTCTCCAGGTCACCATTTCTGTATCAGAGAACTGTTTATACAGATTTGAGAGAATATTCTGAAGGAATTTCCTACTCATTTCTTTGATGATGCTTATTCAGCATAATCATAGAGTATATCACCCTTTGTTGTCTGTTTTTGTCTCAGCTGGTTCTCCTTTTTAAGAGAATTGGTGCCAAAATTATACATCAATAATGTGACAAACAGTAATTAAATATAAATAATCTGACAAGTCAGGTAACAACAGCTTTGAATGCAGCAGCTCACGTTATACTCTCAAATTGTCATAAACTCAAACCTTTCAAAGATATCATGTTACAAATGTTAAATATTTTTTCCTCAAGCCACAGTTTTTTCCCTTATATTTCTCATCATACCAACTAGACAGATGCTTCAAGTTAGACATATCCAGCAGACAGTTATGCCTGCACAGAAGCAAATATTTTTGCCTTCTTAGAAAACATATTAACTGCAGTATAGACAGAACTGAGAAACACTCTATATGACTAGGTATCTGTTTCCTGCTGGTTTCTAGGACAATAGTCCATAAAGTGCATCAGAAATTGAGGGAAACTGAGCCCAGCACTCCATGGGTCCCAGCAGAGGGACATGTCTTTTTGGCTCTCTGCTAGCCAATGTAAAGTGATGGAGCTTGGCATTCATTACGAAGCAGCAATCTGCTCGGACCCTGGCTGCCTTACTCAGGGGAGACTGAAGCCTTCATGAGGTGGGCGGTGGAGAGCCTACTCTTTCCGCAGTGCCCAGTTTCAGTGGATTCCTCCCCTAGCCATGCTTATAGTTGTGCATCGGACACTTAAGCAGGAGGTATTTTGCAGAGGCCAACAAGATGTTTTCTTCCTCTTCCTATGCTTTTATTGCTCCGTGCACCACTCAGCAAGAGTAACTCAAGCTTATGAGATTAAAATATCTTAAAAAGACAATTTTATTAGCTTCTCTAATGTAGAGACTTCAGCATTTTGATAAGCCATGTGAGCCATATTCCATGACATGAACAAATATCCCCAAAGGCACAAGATGTATTCTCCTGAGAATTAAACCAAAGCAGATTTCATAAAATGGAAAAAGGCCTTTTTTTCCTTTTTTTTCCTCTCAGGGAGTCTTATCACTAGATATCTAAAACCCCTGTCATAGGACAGGCCCTGCCTTATTAGATGTAGTTGCAGACGAACACCTCCTACACTGCACAGAGCAATACAGTACAGCTAAAACCAGGATCTGGTCCAATGTTCTGGAGCTAATGTGTAAAAAATAAAGCAAACGAACATGTAACTCCCTTGACGCTGTGTCTGGTAGATTCACCAGGCAGCTTGTTTCAGTGCTCAAAAGGGCAGTTTTGAAAGTGTTTTTGTTCTACTTTTTTTTCTTTTCTTTCTTTTTTTCCTCTCTTGCTGTTATCAGCTTGTTAAAATATTGCCAGGCTAAAAAAGAAAGCTCAGGACATATGTTAGCAGAGGGGAAGGGGATAATAACTTGTCAGGTTTTTTAAAGGCAGAGTCCTTTTATTTTCAGCAGAACACGACACTCCAATTGAAACAATTCTGTCTGTCTTCCTTTTTACTGTGGTATCATGGCCCGAGTTTAAAGGGGGTACATTTTAATGCTTATAGCAAGAGAAAGTCTGTGGAATAATGAACCTGTAAATCTCCCGGCTCCCATTGGAGGTCAGTAGCAACCCAGGGTGTTTAACCTCTTCAAGGATCAGGCCCTGTATGAATCACACCAGTTTTTCCATAACAGTGTTAATCCCTTTTCTCAGACCTGAACAAATAACTTTCTGCTTTTCAGTCACAGAACGATCAAAGTGACAGGAATAGATTAATGTGAGCAGTAGGACTGGTTGGATTTTTGCATACAGTCACCCAATGTAGTCGGGCTAAGCAAATTAAAGAACGGGTATTTCTGCGGACAACCGCTTTGCTTCCCGCAAATGCTGACAAAGCTACACGGTTTCACTGCTGCTGGCACCTCAGTCCTAAGCTTGAAAAGAAACCTAGGGTTAAAGGGCTGCTATATCAAAACTGTTGTATACGTAGTGGAGCTGGTTAAATTGTTTCCATCTGAATGGTTTTCCATCAGAAAATGGTGACTGGGTGGAATCCAAGTGCTCCGCAGCCTGGTTTTGGTGATGCTTACAGGTTGCTGGAGAACACAAGGACTCTGCCAGGCTCCCTGATGACTGTCTCTCAGCCCTGAGTCCCCAGGGAGATGCTCGGACTGTTTCAGAGCCAGGGAGGCTGTCACCCCAGGATGCTGAGAGAAAAGCAGGATTTGAGAAATTCCATATTACTTTTTACAAAATATGACTCTCTGAATATGTCTATCCCATGCAAAATGCTGCCAAGTGCTGGAACTGTTATGCCTCCGTAGTCCTTTAAGTACTATACAAAATGATGGCATCACCTGGAGTCAGTCAATTTGTGTTCAGTTCAAAGCTGATCTTTACAGGCAGAAGTGAGAACATATTGCTCTTTCTTTTATAAACACATCACTTGTCCTTTCTTGGGTATGCTTTTCTCTGAGAGCACAATAAGTTTAATGCTAGAGGGACTGGAAGTGAAAGCACAGTGCTGGCATTTTAGCCCTCACATCTGCAAGGGTAGGAGTTAGGCTTGTTTTCTTCACTAAACTGGCATATATAACATTTTTTTTTTTCCTTCAGTATTTCAGTGTTAATAATAATGTCCCATACCATAACTTTTACTCATTGACTGTAACAGGACTCTTGAGGGAGATAAAGCACAAATGAAAACAGAAAGGGAGAATGTACTATATCTCTATCTGATCAGAAACATGCCATTGACATGAGGTGAATTGCAGGTGTGCATAGAAAATTGTACATTGTCACTTCAGTTCAACGCCAGTGCCTGCTCATTGGCTTCTCTGGAGTTACATCCAGGATAACATTCTTTTTATTGTTTTTATTCATTGTGAATTAGCCATTTAGACTTTGTTGTGGCTTAACCCAGCAGGCAGCCAA
>NW_009225274.1:0-1984 GCF_000690835.1 Fulmarus glacialis
ATCCGCGCTCACGTATTTAGGAAACTCTTCCTCCCACTGCGGTCAGATGGGGAGAGCAGGGTATTTCCAGCGAGGAGGAGAGGAACTGGGTTCTTCTCCCAGAAGCTGGTGGTGGTCGTCTCTCTCTTCCCCCAGATCTTTGTCTGTGCCTCTTGCTGGGAAAATCAGTCTTACCTCGCAGTGCTGAGGTCAGACAGGAGAGCATCTGCGGAGGGGACAACCCGACCTGCTGCCGCGCGAGTAGGCAAGTGCATTGCGGGGTGTGCTCCTGCAAGGTACAAGCAGGGCCTCGGAGGGCGTCTTGAACCAGCTGTGCACAACCCTCCTTTCCTGCCAAAGGTGGTCCCAGAAGCGGGCAGGGGGCAGACGGGGCCCCTGCCTGTGGTCACGGGCATCTCGGGGCCGATCCAGGCAGCACCTTCCAAAAAGGGCTTTCCCTTCTGCATTGGAAAAAAAATCATTTCTGTGTGTGCCCAGAGCCTGGAAAGCCTTTTTTGCTCTCAAATCTGGTAAGAGTAGCCCTGTTGTAACTGAGCTTCTTCCTTCTCTCACTCTCCAGCGAGCGAAAGGTCCAGTACGGGTTTTCTTGGGACCCTTAAAAGCTTGGAAAAAAATGTATTGGCAGTAATGAAGTTTTCTGCCTTTGCGTAGTGTTTGTGTTACCCAAGAGCTGCTTGACATTTTCTCAGCGACATACCGGCCCCGATGGCAGATGTAAGACCTGCGTGGGCGGTCGGGGGGGTCCCGCTTGCGTTTGAGGGTGCGGCGGGGCGAGCAGCCAGGAGAGACGTGGGAGCAGGAGGTGGGATCCCTGCGAGGGCAGCAGCCTTCTCCAGCCTGACCGGTCGCTTTTGTCGTCTTTAAAACGAGCAAAAAAGTTTGATTCCCTTGATTTGCTCTGGATTCCCTCCAAGCGAGCGTGGGAGGAAGGTTTCTGCTCCTGGGCAACTCGTTTGGAGGTGTGTTGGATCCTGCCGTGTGCGGTATGTGGGCACGTGGGGCTGGGGGACCAACTACAGGGGTCCTATGGCAGTCCGGTGGCATTTCTGCCAGGGCACGTGTGGTCCGGAGGCCAGCTGGAGACACGGCGCTTTGTGATGAGCTTGAAGGTGTTTAAGCTGAAATCTGGCAGCAGCCACCTTTGCAAAGTCCCCTTTGCTGTTCCTTCCCCACTTGCTGCTCCGGGGGTGTCTGACGGGCTTTTCTGGGGTGTCTGACAGGGCTTTTCAGGGCTGCAGGAGTGGACCTCTTCTGCTTTTTTTTTCTGGGTCCCAGAGCAGGACGCTCGAGCCCAGATGTCTCTTGCTGTTGTGGGAATCTGACTTCTGCGCATGGAGTGGCAAAAAGAAGGTAGTTTTTTTTTGCTCTGAGAACGCACCTGAGTTTTGGTTTGGGGATGGGAAGGTGCGTGCCAAGCCAGGAGGACGCTTCTGGAGGGCTCAAGGAGGTAGTTGCGTAGGGCAGGCCAGGTAGATGGATGCTTGTTGCTTTATCCGCAGACCTACAGGGTTTTTAGCCTACCCTCGCTGCAGCTCAGTTGCTCCCAGCTATCGCAACGTGCATTTACCAGTCACCGGTCTGGGAGCGAAGGTTGGGCAGGCTGGGTCGACCTCTCCCCTCGCTGCAGCACCCTAAATTCTCTGTTGAGGTTGGTGGGTGCCAGCTGGGTCCGAGGAGCTGATGGCGTCCCAACCGGGACTGGAGAAGGTGCTGTTGAGCATCTCCCGGGGCGTTGCTGGAAGGGAACGTGCCCGTCCTTGTCTCTGCAGAGGCTTTGGGTGCTGCCAGGGTCTGGAGCAGAGGCTCTCGGGGATGAACCCGGCAGCTGCCCGCTCCTGGCGGCGGCAGCTGCCCGCTCCTGGCGGCTGCGGCAGGGCTGCTGGGCGCTGCTGTGACCCGCGTTGGCCCCGTCGCTGCGGGAAGAGGGTTCTGCTGCGCTCGGAGGCTGAGGGGCTGCTCGGCTGGAGGCTGCCCTGCGCCCGGC
>NW_009225274.1:2037-2332 GCF_000690835.1 Fulmarus glacialis
TGCCACGCTGCTGGGTGCCTTGCTGCGAGCGTGTCCCTGGTGGGACAGCAATGCTTCATCAGGAAACGCCGCTGCAAATGGAGACAAAAATGACTTGGAGGGATGGCAGATGCTTCCTAGAAGAGGGGGAGGATGTGGGTGTATCGTCCCCAAGTGCATCGTCCCCGAGCGCCGACCTTCCCTTCCGCTTCCCTGCCCTTTTCTCATCCTCGCCTCTCCAAGGAGAGTTTCTGCTGGGAAAGCACCGTCAACGTCGCAAAACCAACCCTTCACGTTGCAGGAGGCGGAGGCACAA
>NW_009225274.1:2394-2682 GCF_000690835.1 Fulmarus glacialis
GTTTGCATTTCTGTAACCCGGTGCTCCCACTGCTTAAGGAAAGCTGTTCCCTGGCTGCTGCGGGGTGAAGCACCGCTGGTGCTCGTGGGTCGGGTTCCTGAACAGCGGCCTCCCTCTCTTGTGGCTCGGGTCATGCTGATGACCGGGAACGGGTCGCGCCAGAAACCCCGAGCTCTGGTTCTTACGGGTCAGTGATGACCCTTGGAGAGGGAGCACGACGGTTGTTTTCCCCCATTTGGGGCCGAGCCGGCTGTTGCGACATCAGGCTGGAAACAGAGAGCCGCCCCT
>NW_009225275.1:0-316 GCF_000690835.1 Fulmarus glacialis
GCTCCAGAACCCGCCGGGGTGTAGAGGGACCACCGTCCCCGGGGACGTGGAGACCCCCTGGCCAGCAGCCGGGCCAGGAGGGGATGGCACCCCAACCTCAGCAGGCTCCTGCAAGCGAACAGCCACCGCAGCCAACCCAAAAAGCTGGAAAGCCTGCAGCCTGTTGTCCCATCCCAGGCAGCCCTAAATCAGCCCGGCTTGGGTGCGGGAGCAGCCGATGGAGGGTTACTGAGGTGCCCTCCCTTGTGCCATCTGCTTGCTGTTAGGAATCGGGGCCAAACGGGGGGGTAAAAGACCGGAGCGGCACTGGGGGCAG
>NW_009225275.1:345-756 GCF_000690835.1 Fulmarus glacialis
GCCCTGGGGGAGGACGGGAGGTGGCTCCATTGACTTGCAGGGTGCAGCAGAGGAGGGGCAGGGTGACGGACTGAGCTCGGCAGGGGCTTATCCCCCCTCCCTGAGGGGCCAGGGCTTTGGGAGGCTGAGCTGGCCAGGCTGCTCCCTGCTACAGGGGGAGGAGAGGGGTCTCCTGCTCCCCGGGGGCTTTGGGAGGCAAGCTCTGGTGCCGTCCCCGGAGGGACACCGTGCTGGTGCATGGGAGAGTGGTGGGAGCAAGTCCCGCAGAGGGACCTGGCTTGTTTTTGGAGCCCAGGTAGGTGTGGGGTGCTCGGGCACGGGCCTGGCTTCTACATGTGGGTGCTCATCCTGGTGCTCCTGTGGCCGGGAGGGGCACGGCTGCTGCTCGCCGGAGGAGCGGGGCGCGCGGCA
>NW_009225275.1:780-1365 GCF_000690835.1 Fulmarus glacialis
AGCCTTTTTCAAGACCACAGATCTATTCCTCACCACGAAGCACTGAGCAAGGTAGTTTCCCTGCCCCGCCTGCTCCCCTCTTCTTCCTCCAAAACAGCCTTTGGGGAATGCTGGGGTGTCCCCGGCGGTGGTGGGAGCTGGGTGCCCAGGGAACAAACCTGGGCTGCACCTCCAGGCTGGAAGGGCAGGATGAGGGGGTGGTGAAAGGAGGGAAGCTCACAGGGGAATCCCGGCTCAGGGATCTCTGCTCCTGGGCGTGGGATTCCTGCGAAAGCCCTTTTCTCATGGCCCAGGAGTCTCCTCTGCTCCCGTGCGTCCCCTGGTGCTGGGGAGAAGCCGTGCCATGGGGCTGCCTTGGATACGGAACAGGTCGCTGGCTTCGGGGTTGTTTCCCTCCCGCAGGCAGGGAGCGGGTGAGCCACCCCGGCGCCCGCGTCCTGCCCTCCGAAAGAGCAGGGAATGTGTCTGGAGCATCCCCGAGGCTGCCCCAGCCCCGGGACTTCCCGCAGTCAGAGCATCCAAACACGCCAAGGCCAAGCAAGCCCGGCTGCCGGGCTTCAGCGCCAGAGCCACGGGCTTTCAAGC
>NW_009225275.1:1486-2659 GCF_000690835.1 Fulmarus glacialis
CCTCCCGGGACCGGCCTGGGAACATCCCAGCGGGAGGATTTGGGGCACGGCCTCAAAGCAGGGCCCTTGGCAGCCTCACCCCACCATGGATGCGGCCGGGGCGCCTCCCGGGCCGCCCACCACTCTGCCAGTCCCGCTCCAGGAAAGCTTCCCCTCCGCCGAGGGTGCGGGGAGCTGTCAAGAGCCCTAATTCATCGCCTCCCCAACCGCCAAATGGTGGCTTTGTTTTTGCACTCGAGAAAGAAAAGAATAAAGCAGGGGAGAGGCTGTGTTTTGCAGGACTATAAAATAATCCCAGTGCAAGCTCCATCACCCGGGGAAAGGTGGCAGCGGCAGGACCTGGGGGGGCCGCTCGGCTTCTCCCTCCCCGTGTCCTCCCCAAGGGTTTCACAGGGCGAAGCCTCCCGCGCTGGGAAACAAAAGCAAAAAGAAACACCAGGGCTTTATTTTTTTTTTTTTAAGTGGAGGAACGGCGTGTGAATGCAGAAGCAATAATTCAAGCAGGGACACGGAGCTGGAGAGCTTTCAGCTCCCAAACTGTACCCGAGCCTCAGCAGTTTGCTTTGTGCTGCTCATTCATCCGCAGGGTTATTTTCGTTTTCCTCCCCCTGGGAGAACAGGGTTCGTTTTGTTTTCAAAGCCCCTTTGAGAGCAGCTTGCTGAGGGTATGGTTTAGCAGAGAAAAACCCTCTTGGGTTTGCTCCCACCCTGTCTGGGGCAGAGAAGCAACGGCAATTCCACTGCCATCACGTAGGTGTTGCCCATCCTCTGGGTAGGAAGGCCATGTTCTATGTCCCTTGGGGATTTATACCCACTCCGCTGTTGCTGGGGTTTGGATATCTCATTATCTACAGATAATTATCTAGAGATAATGAGATACCTACATCTATGGTTTACTGGGTCTCGTCTTTATTGCTTTCCTGGGGCAGTGAGTTGTGCAGGTTGTTTTATTTTATTTACAAATAATTGGAGGCCCTGATGTGATGTAAATCACAGTTTCGAAGGAGATGAAGCTGGCACAATGTTGGGCAATCAACCGGACCTGCCTGTGCCTTATTTTCCCCTTAAATCATTCTAAGTGGTCATCTCACCCTGGGTGGAAGGAGCTCCAGAACAAGGAGGGGTGGGAGAAGCTGTAAAGCTGTCCCCCCACCACCAAACACCCCCCCCCCC
>NW_009225276.1:0-13018 GCF_000690835.1 Fulmarus glacialis
AAGTAACTAGTGATAAGACGAGAGAAAATGTCTTCAAGTTGTGCCAAGAGAGGTTTAGATTGGACATTAGGAAAACTTCTTTACTGAAAGAGTGGTCAAACTTTGGAAGAGGCTGCCCAGGGCAGTGGTGGAGTCGCCATCCCTGGAAGTATTTAAAAGACGTGTAGATGAGGCGCTTAGGGACATGGTTTAGTGGGCATGGTAGTGTTGGGTTGACGGTTGGACTTGATGATCTTAGAGGTCTTTTCCAACCTTAATGATTCTATGATTCTATTCTTTTGTATAGTTTAAAACAATTAACGGTTGGACTTGATGATCTTAGAGTTCTTTTCCAACCTTAATGATTCTATGATTCTATGATTCTATGTCTGAGTTAACCATTAGAACAAAACTGACATTCTTCACTATTCAGATAATATGAAATGAAGGACGATTTCTTACATTTTTTCTGCTAGAATTTTTCTGCAGAACAAAGTATTTAATACACAGTTCTTCCTTGAAAATAGTATAGTGTAAGGGGGGAAAAAAGAAAAGAAAAAGCTAACTTTAATTTCTTAACCATTAGAACAAAACTGACATTCTTCACTATTCAGATAATATGAAATGAAGGACGATTTCTTACATTTTTTCTGCTAGAATTTTTCTGCAGAACAAAGTATTTAATACACAGTTCTTCCTTGAAAATAGTATAGTGTAAGGGGGGAAAAAAGAAAAGAAAAAGCTAACTTTAATTTCTCTATCCAAGTCAAGAAAAAAGAAAGGAAAAAAAAAAAAAAAAAAAAAAAAGAAGATATCTGCATGTAGAACAAGTAAAAAGACCATACTGGGAAATCAGCCCTAGCAATCTGAAAATGCTCTGAGTCTCTCATTATTTTTATTTTCTTAATTTTTCAAAATACCACCACCTAAATCTCAGGGTGAATATACAAGGCATATCAATATCCAGTCAGCATTATATGGGATAGAATTATATAACTTAGATTTTTTAAATTAATTGCTCTTCATTAACACTGAATCTTATCTGTAATTTCCTGTTTATTCCTTCAGGCCCATCTTTTTTCCTGTCCTCAGATTCATGCTTCCTGCTATGCTCTCTGGAGTGATGCTCCCCATGTGCTGAGGTTCAGCATGCTCTCTGCATCGTTCCAGGGAAAAGAGTTTTCATTTTTTTTCTCCACTAGAATTCATTAAACCTTTTAAGGATTGAGAGGTACCAAACTTCAAGCAACTGGGTTGTTTTTTTCTTTGCATTATACACTGACAAGTAAGGACTGACATAAACAACACATTATGTTTATGTAATATGTCTCAGAAAATATAAGCTCTCTATTACTAGCTTATGAAAACTTAAACATGATAACAGATTTTCTTTGTGTGTTTTAAAAAAATCTAGATGACTGCAACTGACAGCTCACAGATCAATGTAGCTAATGTTTTAATGTTCACTATTTCTAATTTCCTTATTTTTTTCATTTGACGGTATTTCATTTGAATTAAAGCTCTGTTTTATTTTTAAACAAGACAGAGGATGTAAACCCCTTCACTTTTTGTTGCTTCCTCTCTTCTTCTTTTTTCCCCCAAATTAATAATAAAAATCCCCTCATATATTTATACATAAAGGAATTGAAATAATTTATTAAAAAATGTTTAATTGTAAACTCTAAGTGTATTATTAATTTAGTGTCTGAGCATACACAGGAGTCATTAAAAATTTTAATCACTAAAACATCAACAACAAAAAAAACAAAACCAAAACTCAAAGAAACATGCAAAACCAGGAATGGAATAACATAGCTCTTTGTAACTACACATACAATGGTTACAGATAGGAAGTTGACATTTTTTCTAGGAAAACTTCAGAAAAATATTTCAGATTAATACTGTGGTCTGCCATGCACTTATTACTATTCTGTGTGCTCACAGTCTTTTAGCAGGGTGTTTTGGATTTTTGTTTGTTTGGTTGGTTTTTTGAACAATGTGAAGACATAAAATAAAATACAAAAATCTTAAAAAGAAAATAATTTAAACTTTTAAAGAGTTTGCAGTAGAGCAGAAACATCCCTTGACGTTCACTAGGGTTAAAGAAAGAAAAAGAAAAGAAAAAAAAAAAAAAAAGGTTAGTTTATTCTCCTGTCTGTGGGTATTTCAATTATGAGAGCTGGAGCCAACTGCTGTTTTGTACCAGATCTGAATAAGTAATGTTAATATCGAGACAGAATCATTTCATATTCTTTCAATATCTCTCTACAGTCTCAGTCAAAAAATTGATATGGATTACGGACCTTCACTGTTAAGACTGTCTATTATTGCTTTCACTCTGCACTGATAAAAAGATATCATATGTTAACTTCTTCATTACCAACAGGACCTGGAGGTATGGGTATAATGAAGTATATGTTAATGCCATGTCTATGTCATGCTCTACTTTTTTTTTTTTTTTTTAAATCTTGTACTTACCACAGATTTTAAGTGGATTTCCTAGAGAAATGGAAATTCCTATCAATCAATTTTACACAATTTGGCAGAGAAACAGAGATGTTAATGTTAGTGATTTTCTTCTTCCTTCATAAAAATTGTGGGCCCACCAAAGTAAAGACCACCTAACTGAGCAGAGACTACATAATAAGCCCCACATATTTGACACCAAAAATCCCAAAAGAAGACATGATAGCTTTATATTTCACTGGACAGCCATGAATCCAACTACCAAAGAAAATGTTCTGGGATAGCAGATTTGTTTTACTGCTTATAGAGCTAGTTATTTAGAGTGAGTGTTATCTCATCCTTGATATTAAAACAAAATTTTAAAATTTTGAGATGAAGTAAGAGAATCCAGCTGCAGTTATACAGCTAGATGTTCAAGTAACAGCTCCAAGCTCCAAAATCAATGCATACAGACTTATTTTCGTCATTAGCTGACTTTTGGATGCTCAGTAAAGCTCTTTGTAGAATTGGTTTAGGTAATTTGTTATGATCTTTGACATTATGTTGGCAGTTATCAAGTAACATATGGAGTCCTGGGGACTCTCCAGTGACTTAGATAATAAAAGAGAAAAATTAGCAAGCTTCAGGTGACTCTGGGAGGGGAGACATCGTTTTGTGCACTACACTACAGTAGTCTACTATAAACCTAACAATTATAGGATGAAAATTCTTGTCTATATTAAGGTCTGGTACTTATGTAAGCAGAAAGCAATTAAGCTCCTGAGAAGCCTAGCTAATTAAAAGTGTTGTTATTTGCAAAAGAGGAAAAAAGAGTGTAGGATAGTACACATGATGTTGGGGTTTTTTGGGGTTGTTGCCTTTTTTTTTTTTTTTTTTTTTTTTGCTAATAGTATAATAAAACAATAAACCTTGTAATGCATTAACCTGTTAGATTAAAACATGCATAAAGTGGGGTTTTAATCATAAAGCATTCTGTTATAACTTTTATGAGGTCAGGATGTGTTAATTCCAAACACTCTGAGATATGTCCAAAGTTGAGTTCTGGCAACATTGTAACCTTTCTGATGCTATTAGTGAAGATGTGATGAAAATACAATGTTAAACCAATGAAAATATGTTGAGATGCGTTATAGGATATGTGAGTCTGTTCACTAAGACAGAATATATAAACTAGATGGAATATAAGAAGAAAATATCCATTCTTAATTATTTTCTCCAAGTTTCTGACATCTGCCATTCATCTTGTCCCTGAAGAAAACAAAAAAAAGGTATTAGAGATAACTTTTTCACTAAACTTTTCCTGTTCATGCGTTCACTTGAATCTTTTACTTTATATCTAACCTTCTAAGGAATGTGGTTACACAGGGAAGAAATACAGATTTTCCTCAGAATTACGCTGTTCCCCTAGAGAGAGAGAGATAGGAAGAAAATCTTTGATTAGAAGGCTCCAAAGACATATGTTAGAAAGGAGTTGCCTTTTATTCTACATGGTGGAAAAAATATTTTCTAGGAAGGTCAAGAAATTTAGCAGGTTTCACACATCTACTATATGACTACTGATAAATCAGAGCTCAGTGATAACAGCCATAAACATGAGAACTGGAAGATTCAGGTAAATCAGCAGCACTTCACCTGAACCATGATGAATATATGTCATACCTGTAGGGGAGATGGGTCTCAGGCTATATGGTATTCTGAATCCAGAAAGCACGTGACATTTTTTAAATGCTGAGGTGAAGGTAACTGTGGAGCTAGAACTGAAAGTCTGAACTGTATTAGTCTATTAGTGATGGGAATCTGAGAAACCTGGAGCATAGTATTGTTTTAATAGTCTACTCAGTCCCTGAGGAGCCTGCATGACACACCTGTGCTTCTATTATTTCACCGTGCTCTGTGCAACATCATCAGATACAGATATTCAAACCCTGGTCAGAATGAGCATCCAGAAAAGTAAAGCTGAACATTTAAAAACAACAACAGCAACAACAACAACAACAAAACCTGAGGTGGACACTGTGAAATCAATTCTCTCCATCCTATTGTGTCCAATTTCTACTCTCCAAATGGTGTTTGTCTGAAATTTATTTGAAGTGCCAGTAGGGTGTACAGGCAAAATGGCCCATACCTGAAACTGGGAGTCTTATGGCACTCTTAGTAGGTTAACTCTGCACAGCCCTTTCTTTTCTGAAAGCTTGAAAGGCATGAATTTGAACATGTCTTTGTGAGGAGAGATAGGCTGAGACTAAGACATGTTACAGGTAGTATAAAACTTTGTAATCCTTAGCAGCCTTCAAACTCCTGGAGAACAAACTCAAGAATAGCAGAGAAAGGAGTGTTGAAATATTACCATTTCCCATTGACCTGTGACATTCAGTCACACAAGAGCTCCCCCAGAGGAACCCCTTTTCCTTCCGTGGTGGCACAAAGAACAGAGACACAGCAATAGGTTTGGGAGGGGGGGCAGGGTATCTGCTGACCTGTGACTTGGCTAAGGAACCAAAAACCACTCAAAAACCATCTCAGCTAGAAACAGTAAGTTCAAGATTGCCACGAAAAAGTGCGAGCGTGCAAATACAGTGCCATAATAACAAGTGTTTCTCAATTAGGGCAGTAACTGCCCTGTTACTCTAAGCCTGAAGGGAGGGCTGCTGGCCTGCAGAGGAGCTGTGCAGCCTTGTGAGTGCTCTCCCGTGCCTTCAGCAATAGTGGGAAGCACAGACAGAGGGCTGGCAGTGGACAGACAACCTTGGGAACAGCTTGTTTGCAGAAGTCCCCTTAAAGAATAATACAGTAAATCCTCCTTTCAGATTGCAAGGTTTCCTGTTTCCTCTGCAAACGGGGCCAGCAGGCTGGGAAGTTACTGTTTGACCAAAGAAGCATACTTGCAGGAGTTGGCCTTGTTGTGCAAACATGTTAGTGTTTAACCGCTTATTATTTAGAATCAATAAACAGCAATATTGATGAGACTCTATGTTATCTAGGTTTGCTGTGTCCTAATGCCTTTTCAGAGTGAGTGAGCATCCTAACCAGTGAATTGACATCTTTTCTCTTTATTATGTCAACTGCTGAAAATATGGAGAAAAAAATCTTGGGATATCTTGTCATTTATACTAACGCATTTATACTATACAAGATGTAACGGATCTAACTGACAACAATATTTGCAGGTTTTATTTTTAGTTTGCTGACAATTGCCAGCAACAGCCCCAACATCAGTTGCCCATTTACGACAAGCTCCATGAGATTATTGTGACTGTTGCTGTCCTGGTTTCGGCTGGGATAGGATTAAATTTCTTCCTAGTGCTGTGTTTTGGATTTAGTATGAGGAGAATGTTGATAACACACTGATGTTTTCAGTTGTTGCTAAGTGCCCTCCTAGTCCAAGGACAGCTCCCATGCCTACTGACTGAGCTAGGTACACAAGATGGGAGGGAACATAATCAGGCGAGCCAGCCCAGCTGGCTAATGGGGTATTTCATACCATGTGACATCATGCTCAGTATATGAATGGTAGGCGTGATCCAGGAAGTACCGATCGCTACTTGGTTATCGGTCAGTGCGGGTGGTAAGCAATTGCATTTTGCATCACTTATTTTGTATATTTTGTATATTTTGTATATTCTATCATTATTATTATTATTTTCCCTTTTCTGTTCTATTAAACTGTCTTTATCTCAACCCACGAGTTTTTCTCACTCTCACCCTTCCAATTCTCTCCCCGTCCCACTGCGGGGGGGATGGAGGGGGAGTGAGTGAGTGGCTGCGTGGTATTTGGTTACCTGCCAGGTTAAACCACAACAGTTGCAGAGAACACCAATCCTTGACAATAATACCACAGCTTTAATTAATTCAATTTAATTTCCTGTATGAGATCATTCTAATATGTGTGGATAAACCACTGACAGTTTTCATATGTCTTTTGAATACCCCATTAAATAACAATAAGAAAATAATAATCTGGGATCAGTTTACAAAACTGTTAAGGTCAATGATAAGACTTCCATTGACTTCAAAAACTTTTGAAGAAGGTCTTTATTATACCATAAATATACATATTATACCATACATATACACCATAAAGCATATGCTTATCATTTTGTTTTTGGCTTTGATATTACGCTCTATCATACGGAGTTTAATGTGAATATAAGATAAGTGAATAAAAATGATGTTTATGTTCTTTTACTCTGCCTATTTAAAGCCCCGTTAAGGATCGTTGTAGCTGTTGATGGTGAAGGGTCAAATATAGTAAAGGCTGAATTTCACTTTCTCAGAGTTTTGTTAAAAAGAAACGAAGTTTAAGCTTCCATGAAGGGTCTCCCTTCACAATGCAGCTTGCACTGAAGAATGTTCAGTGTCAGGTGTTGGGACAACATCAAAAAAAATCAGCTTTCAGAGGGGCTTCAGGTTCCTCAAGACTTCTTTTCTCAATTATTTCTTGGATATTCCACCAACTGCCTCTTTTCACTTTTAGAAAATTCAATCTAACACTTTCCTCATTTCTGCCTAATGAGAACGCTGTTTAATTTTGCAGTGCATGCTTTTCTCCAAACCATTTTTCTCTGTATGGCACCATTGTCAGAAGACCAGTCAAATCTGTGATTATAATTTTCTTCAGCCTTTTTTTTTTTTAATTTTGGCCCTCTTAGCTGCTATTGTATTCACACTGATCTATGCAAAATTTAACTAAAATCATATTTTCTTTCGCATTCAGGACTTCATAGAGTTCATTTGTTATTCATCTTCTTTTTTTTTTTTTTTTCTCTTCTGTTTTTATTATCTTCTTTTACTCCCCTTCTCTCTCTGCCTCTCCCCTCCTCTCAAATTAGTGCACTGCTAATCATATCCTTTGTGCTTTCCCAAAATCTCAGTAGGACTTATGGAATGCATCCCCCTATCATTTATACTCTGTATTTCCATGAACGTCTTTTACTGTAAGCTGGAATGCTCCTAGGAAAACCACAGATATCCAACCCTCATCTAAAAAAGTCAGCTGGAAGGGAAAGCTGATTGCTATGGTAGTAAATTTAGAATTACTTAACAACAATGTCTGTAAACATTAAAAATAACACATTTTTTAAATTTTCCCAATATTAATGGCAGGAAATTTGTATTTCTACTTATATGTAAATTTCATGGTAAAATTCTGTTAAATAGAGTGCTGTATTTACTGTAAATATTGTAAAATACAGTAAAGGGTGATATAGTATTCAAAGGTAGTGGAGCAGAAATCAGTGTTTATACCAGTGACATGATATGTTTATTTCTATGAAACAAGAAAACCCCCAAATATCGATACTTAGTGAAAGGTAATAAGGGGTTTTTTTTTTGAAGGAGTGCAATCTTACTTCATATTTACTTGTAATGTTAAAGAGAAACAAATAAAGAGAGGTTGTAATTTATTTTGGTTTTTATTGCACACTGGAACTATAATCCAGGACATAGTAAAAAAAAAAAAAAAAAGTGGATGTAATAGCCTCACAACCAATTTTCCACTGTTTTCTGAAAAGGTTAGTAGCACATATGCTAAGCCGTGAAGTACAAATCAGATGGGAAAGGAGTTGATCTGTGCACTAAAAGCACTGTGGCAATAATCATTTTTTTGCATAATTACTCGAAGAAATACACTTGTAAAATCTGTAGCAAGATGTGACTCTGAGCAAACTAGGACTTTCATATGTGAAAGCTATGTGGTGTTTAAGCCAGGTAATTTTTTACTGAATCAGAATTATGGATCTAAATCTTGTTAATTGTCCTAACAAACAGGTACATAATACAAACAGTAAAGTACTTTTCTGGTTATCAATTTTGTTATGCTTAATGAAAATTCCTAAACAAATTCTAGTCTTTAAGAAACATAGTGTTATCTAGAAAAAAGACCTTCAGTGCTAGGTAGATGATACTTAATTGTATAAATTTTGCTGCATGCAATATAACTGAATGCATAATTTTGTAAGAAGCTTTTTAAAAAGTAGAAATAAACATTCTGGTCTGCCTAGCTTGTGCCTAAATTTTGTCTGCCTACTGTACCAGATATCCTAAGCAACAGTAGAATTCTCTTCACAAAGATTTGATTTCTCTGTAAGTGCTTATCACAACTATCTTACATAGGAAGTCAAATTACATTAAGTGGCACCAATTGATGTAAAGAGGTCCATTTCTTTTCCTACCACATACAAAAATAAAATAAAATCTAAAGCTAAGCAATTAGTTGAGACTAGCCATCTTTAAATGGTTAAGCTTTGGGAAGAGGAACTCATTTTCACGTATGCTTAGTAGTAGGATGTCTTTCATCACACAATAAGTGCCTAAAAACAATTCTGTAGCTGTAGTTTACTTGGAACTCTGTTTTGGCCAAAAAAAATTCACCTATCTTGTTCTTTTCCTATGAGAAAAAATAATAATTGCATCTAAGACAAGTAGGATGAACTATAAGCATTTTAACATGGATGCTTATGTTTAAGCAGGATGAAGGCCATTCTCATCTTAAGCTTACTTTCTGGGACACTGTATCTATTCCCACTGTGCTAAATGGGCCTAAAAAAATAGTTGATCCATTACTTACATTGCCAGCAAACCCTTAAAACTAAGAAATCAGTTCTACTCCAAATTGCCTTTATAGTCAACAGAAAGGGGTAGATAACTTTGTAAGCCTCCAAAAGAAAACAAAACAAAACAAAACAAAAACTCTGATTAATTTAGGTAAGGATGTCAGGTGAATAGGATCCTCCCCATGATATTTTTTAAAATGTCTCCATTGATTAAACAGTGAACATGAAGGAAACTTTTAAAAGCAATATAATTTGAAAAGATAGCTACAGTTTTCATGCAGGTTAGGTTTAAATTAGGTTGGATCTCAGTTCTCTTTTCTATTTCAGAAACTTATTTTGTATTCTTTTTATACAACTGAATAAATCCATGTGTCACCTCCGTCTTTACTACATATAATTTTGGCCACTTCAATAACAAAAAGAAAAAACAATAATAAAAAAAAAGTGTAGCAACAAACAATATTTGATGATCATTCTTCAACTGAAGGGGATTCTTCAGATTAAATAAGAGATGTCTGAGGTTTACATGATACATGCTTATAAAATTAGGAACTGTATGCAGAAGGAGAACCAGAGATCAGTGTATGTCATGTCACACCGTGCAAGAACTTGAGGGTATTACATGATTGAAGCTTAAAACAAATGTGAATCATTTTTCATGTGTATCACCTGCATAATTTTCTTCTGGAACATTTTGCCAGAGGTGTCATAGATATGAACAGTGTGAATCTTTAAAAAAGGTAAGACAAATACATGAAATATAGGTCAGTCAGGAGTTTCCTATCATCATATAGATGATAACAGGGGTTCTAACAAATCATATGATTCAGGATGTCCCCGAACAACTTACTCAAAAAAAAAGACATTGTCTTGATTTACTCCTCCCTAAAGACACTATAAGACCTCCATCAAGATTTGCTCTGACCTGATTCTTAGGCTTAAACTAAGATCATATATGAATACTGCTGAATATTTTCTTACACGCAATAGTGACCACTATGTCGCTGAACTAGTATGTGAATGTTACTTAACCGTAAAAAAAGACCACTGTCTAACACGGTACTGCTCATACTTGTCTGAAGAGAAATGCTACACATCATCCTTTCCTATAAGTACAGCAATTCAAAATATAAGAGCTTTCTTGGGGGGCTCTTCATTTACCGTGTTTATTACTGGGCAGTAAATGATAAATGTCTCCTGTCTCCTCCACCATGTAGTGCTGCAAGATTGTACCTGCCAGTTTGGACTACCAAGAGGAAGTTTATTTCATATTTTATATAAATCCTTTTACACATGATTCTTTTTATATGCCAGACAGCAGTTCTCATGCATGTTAAGTCTTAGGAGTAACATGCAAACAAATGGCTACTCCTGTTAAGTTTTTAATTGTACTATATTTTGTCCTTTGAATACTTCTTTCAGATATTTATGAAAGTTATTGCTATTTGGTTTCTTTTTCTGCTTCTTTTCAGTGGTTCCAAAACTCTGAAAAGAATTACTTATACAGGTTATAACAAGATCTCTCATTTATTTCTTCTCTTACACAATAAAAGAATGTACAAAAGACTACTTTCACTTTGCTTTTGTAAATGTGATAACTTATGGCATCCTCACGGTGAGCTAGCAGGTTCTCTGCCCTCGGAAGGTTCAATGAACGTTATATATCCCTACCAAGCATCCTCCATGTCACCTTATTTTTCTATTTATTTTTTCAATAGTTTTGCTAGTTTTGATTTGGCTGGACAGGCATTCAAGCAGAATGTTTTAATCCTTATTCTGTGTGACTGAGTTAAGATATTTATATCTCACCGTCCTTCCACATTGTTGTTTTAGGACAATGTTTTCTCAGATATAATTCTGGAGGTGAAAGCTAATATATAGAAATTATAAAGAATGTTACATTCTTAGACAAAAGCTTTCATTGCTATGCATCTGGTCTTTTTAATGGAAAATTGTGTTTGCTGGAGACTTTGACCTGTTTTAAGGGAGAGGTTCATCACTCCATCATGTTGCTAGAAATTCTGGCAGATGACAAAAATGCTAGACAAAACAAAGTACACACAAAAGCTACTCAGTCTTACTGGTTTTTATGTCTGTCTTCTGTCTATTCTTTCTTGTCATTAATTCCACATACATTTTTCTCTTCATTCATCCAGATGTAATATTAACTGTTCCCTTTTCCAAGATACCCTTGAATTTCAGTTACCAGTCTCCCTCAGTACTCCTGACCTTTCTCTGCTATGTACACACAACAGAAGAAAAGGCACTTTTAGATGAGAAGTCTCTCCAAATGTAATGTTAATTTTCCTACAGTTACATGCCATTTTTTTAAGAGGCTTCCCTAAAGCATTTACAAAGTAGGCTACAAAACTGCAGTGGAAGAACGACTTTGTGAACTCTTTTACGTTGTGGGTTTTTTTTTTTTTTTCCCCTAGACCTTTCTAGTTTGCTTAATTTCCACAAATCAGGTATGTCATTTACTAATTATCCTTCTATTGCTACTAATTATTTATTTATTTTAGTTTGTTTCAATATAAACATCCTCAAGTAAAATACTGTAGTGAGTTAACCTTGGCTGGCTGCCAGGTGACCACCAAGCTGCTCTATCACTCCCCCTCCTCAACTGGAAGGCAGAGAGAAAAATATGATGAAAACCTCATGGGTCGAGATAAGGACAGGGAGATCACTCAGCAATTACTGTTACGGGTAAAACAGACTCTACTCAGGGAAATTAATTTCATTTATTGCCAATTAACACCAGACTAGGATAATGAGAAATAAGAACAAATCTTAAAACACCTTCCCCCCACGCATCCCTTCTTCCCGGGCTCAACTTCACTCCCAATTTCTCTACCTCTTCCCCCAGTGAGTGGCACAGGGGAATGGGGAATGGGGGTTGCGGTCAGTTCATCACATTGTCTCTGCCACTGCTTCCTTCTCACACTCTTCCCCTGCTCCATTGTGGAGTCCCACCCACAGGAGACAGGCCTCCACAAACTTCTCCAATGTGGGTCCTTCCCATGGGCTGCAGTTCTTCAAGAACTGCTCCAGCATGGAACATTTCCATGGGGTGTAGTCCTTCAGGAACAGACTGCTCCAATGTGGGTCCCCCACGGGGTCACAGGTCGGGGTCACAGGTCCTGCCAGGAGACCTACTCCAGAGTGGGCTTCTCTCCACGGTGTCACAGGTCCTGCCAGGAGCCTGCTCCTGTTCAGGCTTTCCACCAGCTGCAGCCTCTTTCAAGGCACATCCACCTGCTGTGGCATGGGGTCCTCCACCCCACAAATATCCACCTGGGGGCTGCAGGGTGGATATCTGCTCTACTCATAACCTCCAGGGGCTGCAGAGGGACAACCTGCTTCACCATGGTCTTCACCACGGTCTGCTCTGTCTGCTCAGAATGTCTCAGAATGTCTGCTCTGGCACCTGGAGCACCTCCTCCACCTCCTTCTTCACTGACCTTGGTGTCTGCAGGGCTGTTCCTCTCACATATTCTCACTCCTCTCTCTCTGCTGCTGTTGCACAGCATTTTTTTCCCCTTCTTAAATACGTTATCACAGAGATGCTACCACCGTCGCTGATTGGCACAGCTTTGGCCAGTGGCAGGTCCATCTTGGAGCTGGCTGGCATTGGCTCTATGGGACATGGGGGCATCTTCTGGCATCTTCTCACAGAAGCCACCCCTGCAGATCCCCACTACCAAAACCTTGCCATGCAAACCCAATACAAATACAATGCAATATAAGATGTTTTCAGCAAATTGCATGCATTTGATCATAGAATTATGAAATAAAAAAATGTTTTGGATTGGAAGGGATCTTCAAAGGTCATCTAGTCCATTCCGCCCGCTGGGGGCAGGGTCACCTTTCACTCCATCAGATTACTCAAAGCCCCATCCAACCTGACCTTGGACCTTCCAATGATGGAAGTGTTCACCTTCTCTGGCCAACCTGTTCCAGCATCTCACCACCCTCATTGTAAAAGATTTCTTCCTTATATCTAGTCTAAACCGACACTCTTT
>NW_009225276.1:13371-13664 GCF_000690835.1 Fulmarus glacialis
AGCTCACATTGCCAGCTCCTCTTCAGTTTTTCATCCACCAATACCCCCAAGTCCTTCTCTGCAGGGCTGCTCTCAGTCCACTCATCGCCCAACCTGTATCCATGTTTGGGATTGCCCCGACCCAGGTACAGGACCTTGCCCTTGGCCTTGTTGAACCTCATGAGGTTCACATGGGCCCACTTCTCGAGCTTGTTCAGGTCCCTCTGGATGGCATCCTGTCCCTCTAGTGTATCAACTGCACCACTAAGCTTGGTGTTGTCTGCCATCTTGCTGAGGGTGCACTCGATCCCACT
>NW_009225277.1:0-7757 GCF_000690835.1 Fulmarus glacialis
GCGCTGCGCAGCAGGGCGGCGTGCCTGGGCTGCCTCCCCTCGCAGCGAGCCCCGGCCAGCTGCGGGAAGGTCACCAGGAACTTGAGGAATCCGTTTTATTGGAAACCACTCCCTTCTCCAGAGGCGGAGAAGAAACTGGGTCTCTTAAGTCCGGGGCGGGGGGGGAGAGGGGATGGGAAAGGTTTGCAATTGCTTCTTTTTAAGTAAAAATTTAAGAGACAGCTAAAGGAGAAGCAAGTAGAAGTCAAACTTTTGATCAAGTGAGAGGAGAGTTTTTGCAACAGTTTCCCCAGGAATTGCCAGTGTTTTCACTTCCCTCAGCAACAGACCTCATAAGCTCTGCAGCTCTCCTCAATGCACTTGGAAACAGGAGCAAAGGTCCCTGTCGCACGCTGTGATACCAGTCTGCTGTGTTTTGCTCGCTGCCTGAAGAGCTGAAGCATCCCAGCAGCTCTATTTATGAGAGGTCAAAACCCGAATTTGCCATCCAAAACTTACCCAGGCTACTTCTAGTACCCTCTGGGAGGCTGAGGGGCAACGGAGGATGGGAACGGGGTGCGCAGGCGCTGTGGGTGGGCTGCAATACCGGTAAAACCACAGCAGTGGGGCTGGCTGCTGACCCGATGCATCGGTGCTGTGCTCCCCCCTTCCCTGTCGTGTCTCTGTGACTGTCTCGTCCTGCCAGGGAAACAGGGACGAGGGGACGTGTGGCCCTGTTACCATACGTGAAGAGTTTCTGTTCAAGTGGAAGAGCAATATTTTATTTTATATAGAATACATTGCATTGTATTGTATTGTATTCTATTCTACTTCGCTTCTCCCTCCATTCCTTCCAGACAGAGAGTCTCGCTCTTTGTATGTTTTCTTGCCACAGCTTTTTGGGTCTTGTTTTCTACCGGACTGTCAGTCAGCCCATCACTTGACCCTGGGGGGTTTCTGAAAAGGTGGATGGCTCTTGACTTTGCCCTAGCATCAGTGTACTTGCCTTGATATCTGCATTGCTCTCTTTAGCGGTGTCATGCAGAAGAGGTGGCGTTTTCTTCCCCCAAATGCCGTTCTCTGCCTTTATCCTAACCCAGCCGGCGCTGTGGCATCTCTTCTCTGTGGGCATAAAGAAAAGCTGAGTAAGCACCATCCAGCTTGGAGATAATTTGGAGATAATGATGAGAGTCTTGGAGTGGGATTTTTATTTGGTAGTTTGTGAAGGCCTTTAGAAAGCCCAGAGTTTAAAAACCCCTCAGGATCCTGTCTCCGGGAAGCAGAACGTTTAGATAGGGTACCCCAGACGTTAGTGCAGCGGATGAAGACATTGCTGTCACAGTCTTACGCTCACATTTGCTTTAGTTGGCGCATGGCCCTGTCCTGGAGGGAAGGGTTATTCCAGCTGGGAAAGATCCCAGTTCGGTGGGAAGTGTCTCCTCCCCCGACACCTGGGGCGTGGGCAGGAGGACAGTGGATCCGATGGCCTTGCTCAACCTCTCTCCCTGCAGGGACAGTGCCGTCACCAGCAAGACCTTGTTACCGGGACCTGCTGAAGGGACCAGTGTTAACATTGCCATCACGCCGGTGCTGGCACTGACCGCCTGGTGTGAACACGGAGTGGTTCAGACCTTCTGGGACAGCCTGGTGACCTGCTTACAGTAAAAATGCATCTCGGAGCAGTCTAGCAAGCTTGCTCAGGTGGCACTCGGGCCTGATGCTTCTGGACAAGAGAAGTGGGGCCAGCCACGGCCATGGCTTGTGACCTGGCACACCTGAGAGGGGAAGAGGAGGAAGAAGCAGCGGGGAGAGATATTGTATTGTATTGTATTGTATTGTATTGTATTGTATTTTTTCTTTTGTAAAAGCCATCCAAGCAGGGTGGGGTTGCTGAGGCTGGGTGACAGGAGGCTGTGAAGAACTGCGGACAGTGAGGAAGAGTTGGTAGGCCTGGCATCACCTGGGGCATGACATGACAGTTGGGCTGGAAGAGGAAGCCGTGCTTATGTGTCTGGCCCGGTGAAGAAGCAGCTGGCTCGTAGCAAGGCTACAACGACTGTATGGGCAGGACGTGCTTGGGGGATCCTGTAATGTGGGGCTTGTTTCTTCCCCTTGCAGGTAACAACCAGGAGAGGCGACCTGCCCCAGTTTCCCACCTCTTGTCTTCTTGCACACAGAGCCAACTTCATTTCAGCAAGAGGAACCTGCTCCCTTACCTGTCTCGGATCAGGTAATGGAGATCTTGGACATGCAGCTTGTCACAGGGTGACTATGGCAGAAATGGTGGCAGCTGGAAGCATAAAAGCTGAGGACATTGCTCAGCTCCTGGGTTTGGTCCAGGGTGGAAGATGCTTTTTGAGAGGAAAGGGTAGCAGAAACACAGGCTCCCGGTGGCTGCTGAGCACTGTTGCCCAATACTTACTTTTTCCAGTCCTGTTGCGTTTCTGGAGCTGACACATCTGGCAAGTTAAGATGGTCAGGGCCACCAGGAGCAAGAGGATGGCTAATGCCAAGATCCCATACTTCCAGGTGTTGGAAAAGGGCATCTGTAAGCTGTGCAGGTCGAGCATGACAGAGCTCTTCCATATCATGTCTTGTTCCTTTGAGAGAGAGAGAAGGAAGGGCTCAGCATTGCTAGCATTGCCTCTCCACGCTGTACAAGCCAAGCAGGAAAAGGTCTGTATACACAGACAAGCTGCAGCTCAGACCCATACGTACAGAATTAGTCTCGTTGCTCTCACAGGGACTTGTCGGCAATGTTACTTACCTGTGCTTGCGCTCGCAGCATCCCTACCACGTTATCACAGATCTGTTCTCATCATTGCCACATGGACAGGCATCTGCTGGGTTGCCCGGCTTTCGTCCAGAGCAATTCACAAAGCAGCTTATGGTCTTCCCAGGTGAAAGGCCACTAGAAATGTGACGCACCTGTGATTTTCCCGCAAATTTTTTTTTCAGCCTGCTTCCTTGCCCTCTACATATCACTGCTTCACAACTGCTGGCTGCATCCTGGTTACTTGCCCTTCTGCTTACTGCCCTCTGACAATGCCTGAGAGCAGGTGCTTGGGGACAGTATAATACCAGGGTAAGCACCCAATGATACTTCCCCCAAAACGTTCCTCCAGCCTCCTGACGTATGCAGCTAAGGGCCTTACTTGCTTCTGATAAGCCTCATTGGATTTTTTTATTTCCATTTATTCATCCAATTGCCTTTTTAAGGCAATTGTCAGATGCTAGCTTCCACAGTATCCTCTACCAAGAAGTTCTCCCACCCAACACAAGAACTATCTCCATTAGTTAGCTGACTTCTCACATGATGGTTTAATTTGTCATTGCCTAGATCTTGAACTGGAAAGGGAACAGCAGAGAGTTGTTTTCTCTTTACTCCTTCCAGACACTCCTGATGTCAGATCTCTCTCCTGTCCCTCAGCCACCCTTTCCCAGGCTGGGTCGTCCTAGCTCAGCCGGTCGTTCCTCCTACAGAAGTTGCTCCAGATCTCTTCCCAACTTTGTTCCCTTTCCCTGAGCCTTATCTTGCTCTTCCCTGCAACCGTGAGATTGTACTACCAAGGGCCAAGCCTATCTGGTTCACCGGATCTGGCTTGTTGGGTTTGATCCAAAGAAAACCCTTTGCGGGGTTACGGGATCGGCTGGCTGGGTTGCTGTGATGGCACCGGGGTCTGGGAGTTCACTTGCTCGACTTGCTTACTGTGCTGATGAGAAACGTGCTGGCCAGCAGTCATGAAACTGAGGGCTTAGCAGGCAGCTTCAGCAGATACGGAGATTTTGGTGCCTTCTTCCCCGCTGCGCCTGCAGTAAATGGCCACTCGTTCGCAGAGCTGTTGGGGCAGCAAGACACTCGGGGAGCTGCAGTTTGGAGAGCAACTCTGGGAGGTCTAAGGCAGGCAAAGGAGACACTGGGAAAAGGAGGAGAGACGGGCAGAAGCAGGACTGGGGTGCCCGCTTGTCCATCTGTGGGGCAGGTGTGGGAGCCTGATGGGTCTCTGTTATGGGAGGAATTTGGAGAAAGGGAGTCACCTGCCCTGGAAGGAACCTGACAGTCCTAGGAAGAAGCAGCAGCTTGGTTTGGGCTTAGTCTGTGTTGTTGTGCTCCAAAATGAATGGTGGTCTGCTGGACTATGGCTCGGCAGAGCCTTTCATCCTTGCTTAGCCTAAGTAATCAAAATGAGGACTGGAGGAAGGGATTTGCCCAGTGCCCTCAGGATAAGGATCCCTTAAGAGCTTTGTCACCCTTTTCAGGAGAGGACTGAATCCAGCTGGAAAGGAGAAGGGGTGAGGAGCTCGTGTATGAGCCTTTACACCCGGTCACCATAAAGCTCTGGTAGGGAATAGCACTTGCTGTCTTTATTTTTTGATTGCTTAAGGTGATATTAAAACACTAATCTTGACAGGGGAGCAAACATTTTACTCACCTCTAGCAAACAAGAGCAGCCAAGAAACAATGCCCAGCTTTGGATAAGAGCTGTTCCAAGAAATTGCTGCTGGTTTATACATCCCAAAACAAGCTTTAAAGCAGAAATCAGTTTAGTCAAACTTCCTGCACAGAAGCCCTGAACATACATGATTTCTTCACCTCAGAACAAGCTGATGTTCATCTTAGGTATTTCCTTCTATGATGTCTCATCACTGACTGTACTTGCACCTTTGGTGCAGAACCCCGTGCAACTGCTGGGGCACTGCAAAACATACCGCAGCAACCACTGCTGGAGATGAAGCAATAGCAGAGAACAGAAGGGGACTGGCAGAAATATCCTGCTGTGGGTGAGACCTAAATCTCAGTCTAAACAAACACTTCCCAATAATTTGCTTCCTGAAAAAAATGGGATTAAGAGGAGCCTTTAAAACTGCCCAAGAAATTTAAACTCACTACTAACCTGCAACGAGATACTGTCTTTAGACGAGCAAAGCTTCTCCCTAGGAGGGGGCCTTACACCACCACCTCCTCCTGTGCTGACCAGTCCTTACGCTTGTGCTTATGAGTCTGAGCCTCCTTCCACTAGCAGGGTTAGCAGACCCTCAAAACCTCCAGGCACAGACCATAGCCAGATTTTGCCCATAGATACAAGTGCCCATAATGACTCCGGGCTCACCCAGCAGGTACAAAGCCACCGGTGCAGGCGGCTGCCCGAAGCCTCACACATCTGTGATCCTTGGGCGTGCTCTCAGCTCACACAGCAGCGGGGAGACTGAATTATTGGCTGTCTTGGGAGAGGGGAATGGTAATGGAGCCAAGGGTACCGTTGCACCAGTGAGGGGAACAGCACATCCTGCCAGTGCAGGGTGGGCTCCCATCAGGACGGGGGATTTTGGAGAATCTGTGAGCCAAGGACACCTTGGTGTTACCAACTAGACCCTGGCATCCTCCTCGATGACATCCTGAAGGCAGAGGAGCGTTGCCTGCTCCTTTGTAAGGGCAGGAGTAAGCAAGGAAGGGACAGGAGACCTAAGCGCTGCTTGTCCTAGAAAAGCCTCCTGACATCGTTAACCACCACTGAGTTCTCTGTGTGGGCAGCGGACACTCACATTTTCAACCAACCTCATTAACTGGCTGTCATTCACCTGAGAGAAGTCACTTTTAAGAACCCACATCTGCATTACATCTAAATAAGAGCACACAGTGCAGTTGAAAGCCTCTGTAACCATTTTGCCTAGTCCAGCACTCGGGGACCTTGGTTAAAGTCAGCTTCCCCTTGCAAGACGGCCGCTGCCCCCGCCGCTAAGCAAGCGGGACCGCACCGATGTGAGCAACTTCTCTGCTGTCACACAACAGGGGCAGGACCGGCTTGACACCGCACGTGCATCACCCAAACCGGGCTGTCACTCATTCCCCGTCCTGCGACTGACAGCCTACAGCAGGCCAGGCACTCCTGCACACCAACATTTGCAACTCTGCCGGTAACAGAAAACATCTCACCCTTCTTCTCTTTTCCCAAGCCCCCCTCTAAAAGTGCGGCAGTCCCACGAGAGGCAACCCCAGAAGGAGCTCGGCTGCCCTCCTGCAGCACCAACAGCCCTGCCGGGGTCCCGCAGGCTGGGGACATCGTTGTATTTCCCCGCAAAACCAAGAGGATCCCCTTCCCAGTTCCTCCCAGGTGCCTAACTCAACACTGGGCAACTTAAACAAAAATCATACCTTCAAAACCGGTGTAAAAGCAGGTCCTTGGGAGCCCTCTGAGAGCGTACGCACGCCACGCCGCCGCCGAATTGGTGAGAGATTGGTTTGCTGTACTAGAAAAACAAGTTACCACCTTGCTCAGCAAGACAGGAGCCAATATTGACGAAGCTGGCTCAGAACAGGGCGTACGTGGGGAACAATGTGGTGGAGAGGCTGCTGCATAATTAACTCCAGCAAAACTGCGGAGGGCTGGTGTTTTGGGTGCCCGCTTGGAAAATCCGGCTGTCAGGGCCACGGTGAGAGCTGCTCCACACCGAGCTCCCTTGCAGCTCCCAGGAAAGGCCCAGCAGGCACTGGACAGGACACAAAGGAGAAAGGCTGAGCTTCCAGACACTTGTGGGAGAACATTTATAACCCCTTGCTGCTCTCGGTGAAACCAATCCATGCTGGTATGTGAAGTCCTCCCAGCTCTGCAAGCCCATAAAAAGCGCAGGATAAATGAGTGAGTTAAGAGTACGTGCTTTTCATCTGCTTTTGCTACGCAGTTGTTTTAACTCTTCTTTCTCTAGCCAAGGCAATAGGATCTCTTTTTTTTGACAAGTATGTCCTGCGAATGTTGGGGCTGGGGCTGTTGCAGCTGGATGCCAGCAGTGAATGGGAAGTCTTTGCACACACTGCTGGAGCTAGATCCGTAGGCTCAGCTGTGCCGATACCATCTCACACCCTTCCAGGGCTGCCAGGCATAAAATCCAGGAGCCTAGAGATGCTTTAAACACTTAGAGGCAATGAGCCATCTGAAAAGCAGGAGTGGTTCTCTCTTGCAGAAGATGGTGCTGTTACATGGAGATTACAGGGCCAAGAACTGTGGAGGGAGGTGAGAAAGGAGGTAGAACACCATCCTCCAGTGCTTTCCTTCCTCCCTCATCTGGTTTTCACTCCTTACCCCACCTGGGCTCTCAGGATTTTGCCTGAGAAGCCTTGGATCAGTCCCATTCTGTCTCTCCAGCCTTGGGAGCTCTGCTTGCTCTCTATCAAGCCATCCAAATCCAGCCGGATTCCTTCCCCAGAGCATTCATTAGCTGACTCTAACCCACCTCGTTGGGATTATAGCTATCTTTGATCCTGCCGTAGTTGTGAGACATGGCTGCATGCCATGTAGCATGTCTAATTTAGATTTGCTTTGCATGCTGTGGCACGGAATGGGGAATGGATCCCCTGGGACCCTGCTGTGAAGAAAGCAGCAGCTCCCCCCCGCAGACAGGGGTGAACAAAACAGTCTTTTTTTCCCTCTTTGTGGGAGGTGCCACAGAGAAAACTCTTCGGTGCTTTATATTCTAATTATCTCCAAGTGCAGCCTCACTACTTGGTTTGCAGTTACTGCACATTAGAGATGAGCTGATGCATCTAACCCGGCTACAAGGAGCTCAATTAGCGAAGCTACACCTCGAAGTCAGGGCGGGCAGGCGATGTTTCCTGGGCAATTACAGTATGGCCTGGGGAGCACTTCTGCACCCAGAAGCAGAGGTGCTGTAATCATCTGCAAAGCAGAATTAGGGTGTGAGCTAAGCATCTAAGAGAAGCGTGAAACAAGGCAAAAACCAAGACGTTCAGTGTAAAGAATCATAGAATCATAGAATCATAG
>NW_009225278.1:0-25891 GCF_000690835.1 Fulmarus glacialis
ATTCTATGATTCTATGATTCTATTCTATAAAGCTGGAGTAATGTTTGCTCTAAATGTGTTTTCTGTGGTAGGGCTATTCACATGGAGGTATGTATTCTATTTTCCATATTCAAAAAAAGAAAGAGATAATTGTTTTCCCTTATGCTACTTTCATTGTTGTAGCCTTTCCTTTTAAGGAAAAGATCTTGAACAGGCATTAAAAAAAAAAAAACCAAAACACAAGTAAAAAAATCAAATCCAGCTTATGCTGAAGTCTCCTTACCTTTTAGACAAGAAAACCTAAATCTCCATTTTTCAGCAGTGTTTAGCATGCAGTAAAATAATGCAGTTAGAAGACTTAATGGCAGTATCAAGCCCACACAGCTTGGCTCTAGCTTTCAGAAGAAACTTTTCATGTGAGGCAAGAATGACACTAAAATAGTACATCTAACAGCACCATCAGTGCTTTTCTGCTAGGTTTAATCTCTGAAGTTGTGTGCTGTTGCTTCTGAAGCTCAAATTTCAGCTAGAGTGTGTATTAGATTTAGTGAGCTGTTTGATTTCATTACAAGGCATAGGTCTGCTGCGTTTCTCTGACTGCACCATCCACCTGCCTTTGCAGAGAGCTCTCCCGCGGGAATCAGAGTGTTCATGCGATGATGAAAAATTAAACCTTCCGTTTGATGCTCCTTTTATTGAGGCTCTGCAAAAGGATGTTGAAATACCTTCCATGTAATAGGCAGCTGGAGTAAAGTATTATCTGTCAGCGTGGGCATAATGATTTATGTGAATACATATTTATCACTGTATCTGGTGACAAGCTCCAGCGAAGCTCAGGGTGTTCCTTGTGGTTATCCAAGGAGAGTCGTTATTACATTTCCTGTTAGACTTTTATGCTTTTTTTTGTCTAACACTTGTTTTCATCAGTTTCTCTGTACGCCAAGTGAAGGAGCACTACTCTTAGCCAGTTAATCCTCCTTTCTGTGTAGGAGACGTAACCTACTCAGAGCAGCTTTCTACACACCAAAAAATACAAACCTATCTAAAAGAACTGTCAACACCGAACTGGAAAGGAACAGACTTAGGATATATCTGCAGTGCAGTGGCTGCAGCTTGTGTAGATGCAATGGAGCTTGTTTTAAACTTCAAGTAACTTGTAATGTAGCTGCAACACCATTAAGCACAACATGAGCTTCAAAAGCTGCCGGAGACTTTGAATAGGTTCTAAGGCAGCTTTTGCGCCAACGTGAAATTCAGGCTGCTCCAGCCTCCTTGCTGGCAGTGCCCAGATTAGCTTGTTGAATGCTGGGGGCGGAGGTGTCCTGCTGAGCAACAGTGATTTCAGTGCAACCTTCCCTATGGCTTCAGTGCTGTATTGGCTTAAGGAACTTCCCTTTTCATTTTTTGGAAAGAAATATGAAAGTGAATTATACAAACTCATTGGAGTTGTTTCAGTTCTGTTATTTTTATCTGTGCTGAACAGTGTTACTTGCAATGCAGCAGATGCTCCCCACCTCACGTTGGTCCGTGTTTCTGCAGCGCTCTGGCAATGTATATTGCTGATTCCTCTTCTCCGAGACTTTTAAATGTTGAGGTTTTTTTGCAAAGAACATTAAGCCTACTAGATTTTAAGTTGGGCAGACTGCTGTTAACAATTTCCTGTGTATTGGTACTAAGATCTTTTTAACGTTCTTGTTCATAAACTCTTTAGCCTCTGAAGCTATTAATTCCATAATAAGTAAATTGCCACATCATTTCTTTCTGAGGAAACAGTATTGTCCCAGCTGTGTAATCTTTTCAGGATATTCCCAAAGAAAGAAAAAAAATTAGCAACAAGGTCAAAAACGCTCCAGGATTTCCCACTAGCAATTACATTCATCATACGCAGCTCTTTGGTGGCCTCTTGGCCTCACTATTGCCTGTAGTGCAAAGTAATTTTATGTCTAAAATAGCTTATATGCCTCTAGCTTGGGTGAAGGCCAGAAACCAGGCCAAAAGTTATAACTGATAAATCAGAACAAAATCCAAGCTAGTGAAGAAGTAAGTTGGCATGTACGATCCTCTGCCTGTCACATCTGAAGCTTCTGTCTTTCTTCCTTTCTTTTCTTAAGATGAGTTAGTGGTTTTAAACCAACCAGCTGGCATTTAGCAAAAGCACGTGGTTTCCCAGCTGCTGTCTGTGAGCTGGGATGGGTTTGTGTCTCTGAGTGATGGTACCATCCAGAGGGAGCCAAGGGCAACCTTCCCTCCTCCAGGTACCGCAGCTTACCAAGTAACCATCAGACCATGAGGTACGACATATGAATGTGTTATTCCTAGGAGTCTGAAGACATCTCCTGACAAAGTTCTCTGTTTCAGAATGCTCTGCTTCCCCCAACAGTGAGGAAAATTGGATTCATGCCGTACAAATAGACTGTTAGGCAGTGTGAATCCACATCATATCTTCTGTGTGTACATACATGCGCATGCACATACCCACATGTGCTCTGTCACTTGCTCCTGTTCGTTAGTCAACACGGGAGGCATCACTTTTATTGGCAATGATTTTTCACAGTGTTTAAAAGCATTAAAAGAAATTAAGTATCCTGGGTTTCATTGTATTTTACTAATAAACAAACAAGTGTGGACCACCAACAATTAATCTTCCTTTCTAATTTCCTTCTTCTTTCTCTTCTCTTTCCCATTGCCTGGTGGCTACCTGGGAAGAATTAACAGTCTGAGGAGTAACACTTCCTGGAGTGATGCAAATTATGGGTTTTCCCTTAATTCAGGTCAATCCATAAACTGGTTTTGTTACTTTTTTTTTTTTTCCTTCTTCTTCTTATAAACTAGATCTGTCTCACAGCTCATACTATCCATGTAGGCAAAATGGATACCCTGAACCGTTTATTTTTTAATATTTCAGGATAGCGGCTCCTGGACAATAACAGAGTGTTTTGCCATAAATCAAGTCAAATTGGAAGCATTCGGCAATGACATTTCCCTTTGTATGTGTATAGAAAAGCTTTTTTATCCTCCATCTGGATGCTATGGGTATAAATTACTATAAATTAGAAGATGCTGTGTTTCTGTGGTGGCATCTTTTATTCTTGATCCTGAAAAATAAGTATAATTTTCATTCATTTTTAGTGTTATGCTAGGATATCACATCATCTTTACTAAACATGTCTTGTCTGCTGAAATGAAGGATGCATTTTATGTTCAGCGTGCCAGAGTGCCCTTTGCTATCATGCAGTGTAACATAATAAAAGCTTGAATGTCTTTTGCTTTGCCTACACCATTTGCAGTATGGGAAAATTAAGAAATCATGGGTTTAGTGTTGTTTGTCAAGAAGTCCTGAAATGGTCTCTTATTTTATACCTTCACTTTTAATCTTGCAAACAACAGAGTCCTTGTGTATTCACTTCAGCTTACTAAAAGAGCAAAAATGTTTTACATTTTGAGTGAAAGTGTGGCATAAACTAGCATTTAGAAAAATGCCAACAAAGCTTTTTAAATAAAAAGTCTAAAATAATCATTAGGGTTTTCATGCTAAAGAAGCTTTCAATGTGAGTTGCCTTCTGGATTATAATTTAGCAATCTCCAGCAATTTAGGAGTCTAAAATTTGGATTCTGAAAGAGCAAACATAGTTCAGTGGTGGTTTATATTTACTATCGAAGAGGAAGTGCTAATTTTTTGCTAGTTTTATGGGACGTGTAGGACTCTCAGCAGCTGCCCGTAAACTCACATTATCTGCCTCATAGCTCCCTAAGTACATCTCCTCTTGCTTTGTCTTGTAAATCTCTCTGCTTACTTAGTCTTTCTAAATACTGCACACAATTGTCGTTTGATTAAAGTAGTTTTATGGAAAGAAATCAGTATTGAGTTATTCTGAGGCACTCTTATGATTATTTATCTATGAGTAATATAAAGCAAAGAAGTTGCACTTGTGCACATAGTTTATTTAAATTTATTCTGAGAATTGGACCCAAACCAGGTTCCTAAATCCAATCTTGAAATTATGCAGTAGCTGGGATGTTGATCTGAAAACTGTAACTGGCTCAGGCTCTCTGAGGATACGTTCAAGTGCTGAAGTCAAAGCCAGGCTCTTCGCTGGGGGAGGGAGTGGGCGTAGGGTTGGACGAGGCTCTGAGCCTCATGATGCCAGCTCACCTCTTCTCCTTGTGTCTGCTTGTAAGGAACGTTCTCCTCTAACCTGAATCGTTCCAGCAGCCAGATGGCATTGGTTGATTAGAATAAGTGTATACTATTAGCGTTGAGTAGCATGCTGGCTAATGACAGCAGTTGGTCCAAGCCAGTCCATCAAGTTGATCAGAAGTAAAATTTTCAGTAGCTTTTCTGAATAATACGAATGTGTAGTACTTAGTTACTAATTTTATCTATTTCTCTTTACCTTTTAATTTTTGATCTAATTGCTCACCTTCCTGCATTGTAAATGTCAGAGTAAAGTAGGAAAGTGCTTTTTAATTTTTGCTTGTTTGTTGAAAATAAAGCCTATATAATAGAGAATTAAGTCCCAAAGACCCTTTTTAGTTTGTTTTCTAAGTTACTGATAGCCAGAGCTGAATGGCATGCTGGATTTAACTTAAAACAGTCCTTCCACTATCTTTTTGAGACAGGAGGATGAAAAATCAAAGCAATGGTGATAGAGTGAGCTAGACTTGGAATAACTACTCAGATTCTGGCTTATTTTCAGATTTCTTCTCTGGAATTCATGGAGTTACATAAAGTGTGATCTAAAACACTCTGGAGGTCAATTAAATGTCCTTTACCAGCTATATGGCCACATGTATATTCCACACAATTGTCAAAAATACTTTTGTTTAAAGTAGCACATGAGCACATTTTAAAGTCTTTTGGAAGTCAATGGGATGCAAACACTTGCTTAGATTTAATTTGTTTGTCTAAAGAGGGAGTAATGTTAGTAATTATTTTACTCTTATTCTGAAACAAGGACCTCAGTTTATGATTTCATACAGAAAAGGCCTGCCCACTAACCAGCAATCTGTTTATACAAACATTGATATTGTAAGCATCTTGTTTCAACTTCAGCCTGCAGGAATTAATGTAACACAAGGAAGAAAGGAAGTACTGCTTATCGGTCTAATCATCTATGTAAAGTCTTGTATTTTCTTTTTCCCTTCTTTAGTGTTCAGAAAGTCAGTAGTGAAGCATCTTTTTGGGGAAAAGATTGTCTGAAATGAAGATAAATATGTTAATACAGGCAAATCTGCCCATCTCTTAAAAATTAAGAGTGTTGTCTGAAGATGTCAAAATATGACAACATTGCAGTCACACCAGGGACTGCACCTTAGTATTTGTTAGTATTGTATATGAAAAGTTACCTGTAAAGTACTGATGCAGAACGGATAGTTGTTTACCTGGAACTGGAGGGAGTTACATATGGGTTGTGAAACCCCCCATAGAACTGGGAAAAATTTATCCTAACCTGTTCCTGTTTACAATAGTATATACAAGAAAGAAACCAAATCATATCTTGTCTATCCTGAAGTTAATGTTTGAAGGCAATGAAAAGTATTCTTTAATGTGATGCTAATATTCCGGGTAAAAGTGACCTTTCCTTTCTTAGCCCTGAATTGCTTCTCATTTCTGTTTCTCAAATAACTATTACTTATGTCACGAATTAAAAACTGTTATGTGACTCTTCTGCAAAAAAGGAGGCAGACTTGGAGGTCTTTCTTTTTCGCCAGTGGTGTATAAAAGTGATCTTTGCAGTCTTGTTCTCTGCAGATCTTCATGCATCAGTCTGTTAATCAAGCCTGGAGAAAGCCTCGGGCTGGCCATAGGTTTCCCCAGTGCCCGAGGAGTGCTTGCTTCCTCCTGAACCACCCTGCCAAAATAGTGACAGTTCTAAAATCTGGGTTTTCAAACAAGCCAAGTTAGGCTTGGAACAGTGCACAACCGGGTCTCCGTGTTACTGTGGTGCCATGTGATGGCATGGAGATGATGTTATCTTGGCATGCCCCTCCAGGACTGTGAGATTTTGTGATGAAGTTGTTTTTAGCTGTGGCGTGCATGAATGATATGAACGTGATGTACTTGCCAGCCATTATTAGAAAGAAGATTTATCTTCATTTCTGGTTTTGTTTTAAAGAATATAGGGTTCATATCTATCCTGGCTATTGCTGACTGTTCAACAAAAGAGTAACATCAAAATGTGTCCAGATAAAGTAAAACAGAAATTTGATGCAGATGTGTAAGTAGGTAGTTACTTATTTATAGGAACACCTACTGGCCCTTCAATAAATTATTTTAATCTAAACTTTACTAGATCGAATCTAAAACCCAAAGCACAGAATCTTAGTCTGTTTTGAGATATAACTGGATGACATTCAAAGCACTTTAATTATGTAACTATGGTTGACAATAAGAATAACCAGCTGCATTCAAGGTTATCAGATTTAACTTCAAAACAAAGAAGCACTTCAAGCTTCTGAATTGAGTTAAAATAAAGGAACAGTAATATTTGATTTATGTATGTCATATATCTCAAAGTATGAAAAACATGTTTAAAATGTGATGTATGTGCATCAGTGTGTGTGTATGTATATACTAATGTGCATTATACATATACCCGTGTGTGTGTACGTAAAATTATTCATGTTCTTACAAAATACAGTACAGGGCAAGGTGTATACTGTTGCCTGCATAGTGGGTGTATTAGAAAATCTCATTTTGGCTCTAAATCTGTTATCCATTTTAAGTGGGTAACTTTGTAACTGGGAATATTACTAAATTTCTTTTTATTGCATACTTGAGTTTGGATTATGTAGGCATATTTTGAATCAAGCATGTGCCCTGCCAAATGGCTAGTACAGTTTGCCAGTCATGTGGAAAAGCAAAAATCTCTATTTGATTAGGCGCTGACAGATATTTACATATATATTTCACCATTTCCAAATGTGTTCATATAGTTGTAAGCACTTCTATTTTTATAAAGCTAGCTCTTACTGGTCGTGCAGAACTGTTAATGGTCCAGACTCAAAGAAACTGGAATCATTTAAGAGTGACTTGGGAATTTTGTTGCTGAAGTGCTAAACTGGAGTCTAGCAAATGTTGTCTACCATATTATGAGGTTGCCAGAATGCTGCTCTTGCTCAAGGGTCTAGCTCAAGGTTGGGAAATGAAGCATGTCTTCATCTAACTGTACTCAAGGGTCTCTCTCATACATGTTTTCCATGGTCGTGTTTGCCAAACACCAGTAAACTGGGTCTCCCCAACAATCCCACTGATGATCTTTTTAGTAAGCAACCAAAGAAAGTGGTAGCAGTGGCACCTCTCTTTTCATAACAGGAGGGTGGGCGGGATGCTGGAAGCCTGTGATTACATCCTTCTTGTACCCAAGGAATTCAGACCCACTTTCGGCGATTGAGCAAGCGGTTCATGAAGGCAGGAGGCGAATACTCTCCATTCCTCCCTTCAACATAGTTCCTCTGTGCAGAAAAGTATCCAAGATTCATTGGTTCAGGGAGAGAGAAAAAAAACCAAGCATCATGTGAGTATCAGTGAGTGTGATTTTGCATTGGTCTTTGTTCAGCACTTGTCTAAGAAGGACATGGCTTTGGTTTTGGTTCTGGATCTAGGGACCTTCTCTGTATTTAATGCAGTGCTTTTTATGTAAATTATGTTCTTGGGAATGACTAACGTATCAAGAAGAGTTACCGTAAAAATACTGAAGTAATTTAATGCATTGCAGAAATGATTTTGGATCACTGTGCTAGACTAATGTGGAAAGCAGACAGCTGGCTCTAAGTAAAACATTAATATATTGGCACTGGAAGTTAATAAGCCTTTTTCAGTGAGATTAGTAACAAAAAACCAAAAAATACCTCAGAAATCAAGTTCTTAGAAGAACAATTGTAAGCTCCCTGTTTCCTAATCAGGGATCTTAGAAAATGTTATTTTGGTCTGTCTCGCCTTCCGATTTTCCCTTGGCACTTAGCAAACCGCAGGTCATGTATTATGAACATAGTCTAATACCTAAGTCAGGATCTTGACTTCATTAACTTCCACCTAAGGAGAGATGCCTCTAGCTGATACGCTCATTCATTTGGCAGTTTCCTCAATTCTGGGAGAATTACTGCTTTTTCTTCTGGTGAAGCATTAAATTGGTCACCGAAATTGAATCTCAGGTTCCTAAAGAAGTGAAAAATATTCCATAATGTGCAGTTTCTATACTAACCAGCAGAGATTTTGTCATAGCCTTTATTTTGATGTAATAGTGATATACAGGTTTTAGGAAATGGAAAACCCAGAGGACTTAAGGTTTCAAGTCAATTTTATTGACTTGAAGTAGGAAGATAAAGTAATATATGCATACAAATTTATTGAAGAGTGTCCTCGCTTCCCCTCATCAGGAAGAGTGAGAATCTATTTTAACTATGCACAACTTTGCATTTTCAGAATCAGTTCTCCCCTTCTTTTTTATAATCCACATAAGCTTCTCCATGATCAAATGTGAATCTCCACAGCACCTTCTCTCTGTTCCTGAAATACATACTAGTTTTGTGGGCGAGTTATATGAAACCCACCGGCACTGTCTGGAAACCGTCCTGCAATGCATTAACTACAACTGTAGAGGCTGTCAGTGGAATTTCTTGAAGCACTTGGCATCAAGCAGAACTGAAAAGAAGCAGAAAGCTTCCCTTTATAGTCTGCCTCCTGAATGGCCCTGTGCTAAACCCTGTGATTTGAAACTCATGATTCCTCTTACCAATCTGATGTGTCTTGCCAAGGGAACCTGTATAGCCCACAGTTCTTAGGAGTGCTTTCTATGGAAGCATTTGTTCTTATTTTTACTGATTTTCCCCTCTTGCTCTAAAACAAATCAGTTTTGAGATCAAGTTTCTTGTCTTTTTTATGTCCCTCAAAGCCGCTGGCAGCAGCTTCACTCTCTCCTTCCTTCCCTCCCTCCCGCCCTCCCTATTTTGTTCCCATAACCTGGAGGCATTTACTCATCTGATGTATAGTTTTCCCCTCTTCTATGGATTTTTGTTTTATGGTATTGATCACAGTTATTAAGGTCACCCTCCTTCACCAAAGATTGACATGAATAAGCATTGTTAGCTGTCCACTGAAAAAGACTTATGTGCTGAAAGAAAGAAAATTTCCTTTTGCTCTGTTGGAAAACTCTGCCTTTTCTCCAAATAAGGTTTCTGGTGAAGTTAAGGCATTTTCTTTAAGTGAGTTATGGAATGTTTGGGGCATTTGCACAGTTAAAGTTATATTGCTACATAGCTGTAGTGTATTTGGATATTTTAAAGAAAAAAAGTAGTCTAACTACAATTACATCATTCACTCTGCACTTTTCTTGCAAGAACATTATACGGCTTTAGTCTTGACAGTTCAAGAGTGAGAGGAAATGAAAGCTGACCTGCCTAGGAATTGGGGTCTCTTTCTGTAACTAGTAAGAACTGGGAAGACTTATGAGTGTATTGTACTTGAACAGAACAATTAAAAATAATAACCATAAGCTGTATACCCTAGGATGTATGATGTGTAGCAGAAGTATGGCAATAACAGATTTATATGTAGAAGCCAGATTATAAATGCGATGTGAATGCACTTATGTAACAGGAAAAATGAACTGGAATGTTCATTATTCTTTTGAGGCAGAGTCAGGGCAATGTCACATTATACATTAGCTTGGTCCCATTATTCATTGGGTATATGAATTATGGAAGTTACATATATAAGTGCACATTGTCATGCATTTTGATGATGTATTTTTTTCATGGTTGTATATATTGTATATATTCTGTAAATTGTGTGTAGGCTGCAGTTGTCTGAGAACACTTACTGATCCTGGGCTTGCACCAGTGAAAAAACTAAAGTTTAAACATTAATAGTTGCTAATAAAGTTGGGGTGGGAAGGGCAGGATTATTTCACTCTTTATTAAAAAAATGAATTTTCAAATGAAGACAGAATTTAAAAGCCTCATTCCTTTTGCATCTTTGTGTGCACAAGTTTATGGCTAACTACTGTCGGGCCTGATCTTTTCATTTGGTTTTTATAGACCTCATATAATAGTGTTGTGGTCCACTATACAGTGGTGCTCTTCCAATGCATATAACAACAGAACCTTGTCAACACGCATTTGAGGCCCTTAGTTCTAAAATGAGTTTTCAAGACTGATGTCTTGAAGTATGCTGGTGAAAATGAGTTCTGATTCAGCTGATGAGTTACTGACGGTACACTTTTGCACTTTGATTTCTTTAAACTTCATCATTTTAGCATTTAGTTTTCATACATTATGCTTCTTAAATAGTGCCTTTAATTTTCATTTTTCATGAGGAACAGTATTTTAAGTCTTTGGAATTTTATCTATATTATTTTTATGTTCCTCTTCACAATTTCTTGTTGTCAGTCCATTTCACTCGAGTACAATTGGCCATCTGTCTAGATACTCTTCCTTGGAATGATGCTCAACATTGCATACACTTTGGGCATAGTTCCTTCAAATATTATTTTGTTGTTATCTACTGTGTAGCTGATGGTGAAAGCAGACACCTGTCTATTGGAGCTTTGTCAAAGATCTTTACGGGTAAAGAGGGCCTATTCCAATCTTTCCACAGCAAATCAGAATTTCTTCAGCTCTGTAGGTTCTTAATGCTGATTTTTTTGGCATGGTGCAATATTGTCATGGGTTGACCTTGGCTGACTGCCAGGTGCCCACCAAGCCGCTCTATTACTCCCCCTCCATCAACAGTACAGGGGGAGAAAAATGCAGTGAAAAGCTCGTGGGTCAAAATAAGGGCAGGGAGATCTCTTACCAATTACTATCATGGGCAAAACAGACTTTACTCAAGGAAACGAATTTATTTTATTTTATTTAATTGCCAATTAATTGTAACAGAGTAGAATAGTAAGAAATAAAGCAAAACTAAACCCACCTTCCTTCTACCCCTTCCTTCTTCCCAGGCTAAACTTTGTCCCAACTCTTCTACCTCCTCCCCCCGAGGGGCGCAGGGGGACGAGGAATGGGGGTTGTGGTCAGATCATAATGCTGCATCTCAGCTGCTCCTTCCTCCTCACGCTCTTCTTTGCTGCTTCTTCCTTCTCACCTTGTTCCCCTGCTCCAGCATGGGGTCCCTCCCATGGGATACAGTCCTTCACAAACTTCTCCAGCATGGGTCCTTTCCACAGGATGCAGTCCTTCAGGAACAGATTGCTCCAGTGTGGGTCCCCCACGGGGTCACAGGTCCTGCCAGGAACCTACTCCAGAGTGGGGACCTCCATGGGCTGCAGGTTGGATATCTGCTCTGACGTCCTCCATAGCCTGCAGGGGGATGACGTGCATCACCATGATCTTCACCATGGGCTACAGCAGAATCTCTTCTCTGGCACTTGGAGCACCTCCTCCCCCTCCTTCTTCACCGATCTTGGTGTCTGCAGAGTTGTTTCTCTCACGTATTCTCACTCCTCTCTCACAGCTGCTGCACAGCTTTTTTCACCCTTTCTTAAATATGTTATCATAGAGGTGCTATCAATGTCGCTGATGGGCCCAGCTTTGGCCAGCAGCAGGTCCGTTTTGGAGCCATGTGGAACTGGCTCTGTTTGACATCAGAGCAGCTTCTGCAGCCCCCATCCCCCACTACCAAAACTTTGGCACGTAAACCAAATACGAATATTAAAAATTGGGATGTACAATGGAGGGAAATACCATATTAATAGCAATATTGGCAGCTCCAAACAGTTGGGGGCAAAGCTGTTTAATTAAAAGAATCAATGCTCTGCTCCCTTCTGTAAGCCTTTTATTTTCATAAGGAATTTTGTTTCAAGGTATGAAATGCCTGGAACTTGATTTCCTTTCCTACTTCTATTCTGCCTTTCTCTCTGGTCCTTTCCCCTCTTCCCTAGGAATTTGTTGTCAAGTTTTGCATTTAGAGACTTCAGTCAGACTACTACTCTTGACCTTGTATCAAGAGTATCCCTAAACATGAGACAGTGGTGGAATGGCTTGTGTAGAGCCTCAAACTAAGTACTCACAGCTGTGGGTTTCTATTTAGTATGGCACTCCTTGTGCATGCATGTATGCTGAATTGTGCTGCGTTTATTTCTGATACACGACTAGTGTCGCCTGTTGAGCAAGGAATTTTAATGAAAGAGAAGTTTCTAAATGGCTTTGGCATCATTGAGAAAGGAAGTATTTTTGAGATATATTTGTTAAAAAAGCTCTGACTGAAAGTATCTGTTCTGACTAAAGTATTTGTGCTTTTGATTTGTGTCAAAGACACCTGAAACCTGAATACATTTTCCTCTCAGGCCATCCTTGAAATTCACAATTTTAATACATGCGTAAGACTAGCATCAGCAATTGAAAGCAGTGGAGAGAGAGCCTCTAGGGCATCAGGACTTCCCGTAATGAAAGCTATTTGCATTTTTTCCCTTTGTGTCAGTACATTTTTCAGACCTGCTTGCATCATGTCAAGAAGTCAATAGAATTCATGGTTTTTATATGTTGTAGTGTATTTGTATAGTAAGTTTTTATTTGGGCTGTTTGAATAGGTTCTGCTCTAATGGTTAAGTACTGTTGTTGTCTAAACAAAGAGGAATTTTTAAAAAATCAAAACTGGGTGGGAATGAGGACAAAGTATGAGAAAAGGCTTTGCTACATCCATGACCCGGAACGGTTGGAACACGGTTCTGACCGTCCTCGGAGAGAGGAGAAGAGCAGGAGTTTTACAGTTTGTGAGAAGCAGGTGCTGGAGAAAAGACTGCCAAGCTCTGGGAGGAACTATGCAGAATGCTGTGCCAAAGCCTGAGAAAATTAGTGTGATTGTGATATTATGCAATATTAATTTGGAAAGAGTTTAAGCTAACTAATCACCCTTTACAAGTTAAGGCTACACACTTCATGTTAACTATACAAGTATCTGAGATGAGAATCAGCATGGTCCTCCTTTACTGCTTGTAGGTTATGTCTTTGAGTTTGGGATCTCAAAATTTGTCAGTCCTTAAATCTTCTTCACCATATGTGCTGCAGAAAAATGCAACGTATCATTAACTTTCCCTGACTGCTTCTCGAGCAAGCTGCTTTGTGAGCTGAGCAGGAGATGAAGGGGTTGTGCTTTATAATCCCTTCCCTTTGGTTCTTTTTTCTCCATAACAATTCAGGGGTAGATATCAGTGATTTAGTCTTTCTACTTGGAGAGTACCAACAATAACTTTAGTTATCCCATTAAAATTTTCAAAATTCAGTACAAAACATCCCAGTATCTCACAGAAAACTCTAATGCCCTACCGAGATAGTAGGATATGAAAGTATATTATCATGATAGCTGTGTAGTTAACATGTACTGATGCTGTATTTCTCATTTTCTCCACCAAGCCTCTTAGAGTTTGCTTTAATTCTCTTTTATTGGTTCCTAATTTAACCTGTAATCTCTGTGAAATAAGTTGTTGTCAGGGAGAAACTGTTTATATTACAGAAATGTGTTTGCATTGCTCTTATTGTTTATTTTTCTTGGTAAGCTCTTTGTTTTATGATCTGTGAGCAAGTGATTAAAGCAGGTAAGGGTGAAAAAAGATTGTGTGGGTGAAGCTCGGATTTGAGACATTGGCAAATATGAGATTAGTGCCTGCATCAGCCATGGAGTCTTCAACTCTTGGGCCATCTGTTTTGTCTTTACATCTTACGTCATAGACTGTTGTGAAAATGAATTAATTGGTCCTAGGCTTAACTATCTCTTTCTTTGTTATACCACAGTTAGCCATGTCTTAATCAACTGGGTAACAAGTAGGATAAGGGTTATTGGGTTTGGGTCTCTGAAACGCTTTTACAGACAAGAACCATTAAGTGCTGGTTAGCTAAGAAGCAGTCTGAAGGTGTTTGTTCAATTCAGTTTTGGCATAAGCAGCTATTACTCAATTTATCTGAGTTGATCTGCATTGATTAGGATCGTGAGTCTGGCACACTCTCTTTGTTTCCCTGGCACTAGGCAAGAGTGCTTGAATCTACACTACGTAATTGATACTTGAGCCTGAATCTTCATTTAGCAGATCTGAGGGGCTGCTCAGACATACTGTAGGAACCAGTCAAAGCAGAAAGACTTGCAGGTCTTTGGCCTCTGTTTGCTTCTAAACTTACCCTCTTTTCAATTCTTTGTTCCCCACAATTTCTATGGGGCAAAAACAATAGGGCATCAAATCCTCCCCTAAAACCTATGATTTGTGCTGGTTTACTTGAGACTGCTTACTATGAAGACTTACTGAATTAACTTGGATTTTTTCCCCCTTGACTTCTTTTGGTTCTGAAAAAAGCCCTGTAACTGCTGGGTAGTCTGCAGAAAATACAGGAAAAATTCTATGTATACTTTCATTTTGATTGCAGACTGCTACTAATGCTTTCCTAGTTTCTTTCATTCCCTGTAGGGAATGAAAGTGCCCCCCCACCCCTTAAGGGGGCAGTTCATCATGAATGCTTATTGCTGAAGTAGAATAGTCATTTCAAGGCAGTGAAATATAAACTTCATCTTAAACAAAAACAGTATATTAATATCCTGCACATCTGTAACACAGACCAGTTCACAGAGACATCTGCACTTAAAAATATGTATGCAACGCCATGCCCATTCTAGCCCATTCTTCATGGAGATGCTAAAGATACTGTGACAGATGTCTCAGGGGAAAGAAGGAAGAGAGACAGAGGAATATTTTTAGAAAGAAATAGAAGGTTTATAGGCAAGCTATAAAACAGTGTTACGTTGTGTTCTGTTTTACTTTATGTTGCAACTTGCAAAACTGTGGAAATGTTTTGCTGAAAATCATTCACATATTTGTTGGTGTGTATCTGATTTTGGAGGAGGGTTTTCTTAGGATGCCAGTAAAATGTCTGAGAAGAGGTGCCGTTTTTTGGACAAGAGAGTTAGATTCACCATTACAGTATTTTCCATTCGCATAAATTGTGAAGTGAAGGCAACTTTTTTTTATGCTTTAAAGAGAGAAGGCACAAATATAATGTTTCTACCACGCTACATGCAGTTAGGTTTTTGCGGGGTTTTTTGTGAGCTGTGGCGCACTGCTGTTTGTAGTGTAAGCAGGAGGAAGGTTAATGTTGAGGGTGGTGGTCAGAGTAGGCAACATGACTGTGTTGGTACCAATAACTGTTCCTAGCCTCTTCTGCTATAAATGGAAACCATAGCTTTAGCATACCCCTAGCAAACAGACTGTATGTTACCAAGTTGTTATGTCTGCCTGTGCAAACAAGCACGTAAGCCACCTCGAGCTGTGGTCTGTCTGCAGCAACCTCCATCAATCTCGTCCCTGGTGCAGGCTTCCTTTCTGTCCTCCTGTATCTCATCCTCTCCTCAATGATGCTTCCAGAAAGCTTGTCACTTGGGGATGAAAAATGATGGGATCAGGTGAAGCTTTCCAGCTGGCTTTCCAGCCAGCACAGACCTGAGCCTGCAATATCACCATCTGGCTTCAGATCAACAGACAAGGCTTGATAGTGACCCCTTTCGTCTTGAAAAGGAGTCATAGTCAATCCGTTTTGTGTATTAGAAGAGCAAGGGAAAAACGCTTATCGTGCTGAATAAATGAGCTTGTTAGTAACTGCTGAGTAATGTTAAACCATAATAACAGAGCTTTATGGTTGTTTTTTATGCTTTCACAACATTTATTTTGTGAGATCTCTTGAGCCTAGTCTTATTAATTTTGCCCACCTTTTGAGACTGAAGAACACTGTCAGATAGTTGAGGTGTCTGTGTAACTTCCAAACACTTTTTTTGTGAAATGGTGGCTTTGTAGGAAAAGAGCAGGGGGTAGTAGGACAAAACTGCTCTGTTTGCTGCTATCAATCTGAGGGTCTGTCACGAATGAGTGGTTTAGAGGCCGCTCAAAGAATCACTGTTGACGGTATTAGCAGAATGTGATTTTAATAGAAATTTGTAAAAGCGCAACTTAGCAGAGTTCGATGGCAAGGTTCGCTCTATCACTTACTACATGCATGAAGCATACAAAGGAAAGGAGCATGCGAAGCTGAGAAGTCCTTGGCTAATGTAAACGCTAGTTAGCAACAACTACAACATCAGTGTGTTATCAACATTATTCTCAAACTAAATCCAAAACACAGCACTATACCAGCTATTAGCAAGAAAATTAACTCTATCCCAGCTGAAACCAGGGTATCGTGTTAGAACTGAGTTGGGATGATTTATACAGAGGCCGAGAATGAAAAGGCTAAGGAAGACCCTCCTGTTAAATCACGAGGTTCAGAGTAGACCCAGCTGGATCTACCCCTAGTCCCAGACTTGGTCAACGGTATATGTCTAAGGGATTATATGTGTTTAGCAGCAGTCTAAGGTTCATTCATAATCTTAAGATAGATCATAAGATTTTAGCAGACTATATTTGCTAGCAGGTGCTTCCATCAATTCTCACACACACGCACACGAATGCAAAGTTGGATAAATATACAAAGATATACCTGTTAAAAATCCCCCTCGAGTTCAGTGAAATACTCACGTAAAATGTCTTGGCATTTCTCAATGGGCAAAGGGTTTAGCCTTGACGAGTGTGCAGCCCAGGTCCCGTGCCAGCCGGCAATGGTCCTCCGAATATCGCAAACTTCGAGAGTTTGCAAACTCTGAGGAGCATTCATCTCAGAGGGGGATTCTGGGCGCAGCCTGCTGCGGTCCAGGGGAGCTCAAAGGGTCTCACTTAGGACCACCATTTATAGGTGCACAAGATGATTGACTTTAGTCATCTGTAAATTTCCATCCTGGCCACAGTCCAAGGCGGTAGTGACTAAAATTCTGAAGGTTTCAGTGTTGTTACAACTGAGCTACAACTCAGATAAAATGGCACCTGGGCCAGGCAGTGGGAGTACGTTCCCAGCCTCAGCCATGCAGAGTTTCTGATATGGTCAAGGAGCGCTCAACCGTCAGACTCAGTACACCAAGGCCAAGGATTTATGGGAATTTCTGAGACCAACAAGCGGCCCAGGGGAAGGGGCGGGGGGGATGCACCACCACAGGGTCACCAGTATTAAGGCACAGGGGAACTTCAGTACAGTGCTGCCTTTTCCAGGGCTGCCCTTCAAACTACAGTCTCTAACTGAAGGCACCATTGGTGTCTTACCAACCCACAAGAAACTACGCAGCATTTCATCTTCAGAGAATTTCCTCCTAAGTTCCCAGATGCGCATCAGAAAACACATTGTATATCCCCTCAGATGAGGGCAGATAACTCTGCTGGCGGATACAGCGGGCACATTTCACTTCTAACCTCCTTGTACATGCCGTGTGCAATTCTCAGAAATTTCCGGCATCTCCTGCCTGCTCTCTCACAGCAGGTGCCCATGTGTTTGTAATTAAGTCAGCTATCTCAGCAGTCAGCAAGCACAACTGAAACCTGAACAATTATTTTTTTAATATAGAATGACTGTCCTGAATATTTTCCTTATAAGTAGGTGTTGCATCTGGTATGTGCTACTACAGTTCTAGGTAATAAAGGTCACGTGTCGGTCCATACAATCTAGGTGTGGTGTCTTTGGTGCAATTTCATTTTAAGGGCTTTTTTTCCTGCTCCATGAATTTCTCCTTATGGTTCAATTCAGGTGAAAAGCTCTTTATTTCCCGGTAGAAACTGTTTTGTCTCATATGGCAAATGGACAGTTTCCTCTCACTGGCAGCTCACAGCTATTCCCTAGTGGATTTAGGAGCACCCATTAGTACTTTAGTAGCGCGATGGGCTAAGTTGTATGGTTTTTGCTTCAGTGGGTTACTGTTTAAGGTAGAGTGCCAACATTTTCCCAAGGAATACAAAAAAGTGTAGAGAAATTGTACTTTAAAATGGTTTATACCTCAGCAAGATTTCTTGAGACAAAGAAAAGTCACTTCTTCAGTTCAAGAGTGTTTTCTGCACTAAATATGAAAGACCTGCAGAGAAGAGGGTGTGCATGAAAGCTTTGAAGAAAAGGTCACAGGAATTCTTTATAATGAAAAACATTAAGCAGGCTGCCTGTAGGTGTCATTACAAGCTGTCTTGTGTGTACCCGGAGGCCTAATCTTGGAAACAATTAAGTGCAGACATATAAGTAACTTTAATTGTGTACCTGCCAAATCAGTAAGACAAATTGAAATCTTTCAGCATTTGTAAGATCTTTAGTTTACAAGTTTCCATTCAGCTGTTAGAACAAAACCATGTAAATGAAATGTGGGAAACTTGTCTAAGTTTGGTATTATATTGCAAGACACTGAAGAGCTCTTTTACATAATACTTGTGCTTTTTTGTTTTGTGCTCTAAATCAGGTTATTTTGCTAAGCACATCAATACCTGGACAAATAATTATCATGGTTTCTGTTTTCTGTTCCTTTCTGTGATACACTTTTTGGTCTTAAATTGACAATTCATTTGCTTTTTAGGTTTGAAGAAAATATTGTCTTCCATTTTCATATGTATTATAAACAAGGTGGTATGCATATAGTATCAATGCATTAACTGAGAGGAAAAAAAACAATGGGCTCTGCTGGGAAATGAAATCGATCTATAATTAACTGGTTAATTGCATTTGTCTATATATTGCACTGGGCACTGTAAACTGCCTCACAAGACATCATATTTTGTCTGTTTTATCATCTATCTTATAGAATGCTCCTGCAGGAAAGTGAAAACACTTCTTTTGCTTTGTTTGAACGTCAGGGGGTAGTGAAGCATACATACTTGAGTATTAAGGATAGATGATAGATAGACAGACAGACAGACAGATGGCCATAGGTTTTTTTCTTAGTCAAAAAAAAAATGTTGTTCAAGGTGAAAAGCAGTAGTTACATGCATTAATGTAGTCTGTTTTAATTTGGTTTGGTTTGGCTTTCTTTGTATTAATTTGTAAGCACATGAAATGATTTTATCCTTCATATTGGCTAGTGTCTTGGGCTGATTTTAATGCTTTACCTTTATTTTATTTTATTTTGCCTTTTTTTTTTCTTTATTGGCAGGTATAGCAGGACTACAGTTACATGCAAAAGCCACGTTAGAGCACACAGATGGAACTGTACAAGAAATCTGCAGTTATCTAACCAGGAATAGCAAGATCTTTCTCTTTTCTTGTATGGGTTTCTTCCTTTTTGGCCTCAGATTGTAGTTTGTGTAGCACACTGTGAAACTGGAGAAGTCCACCCCTGGAACAAACCAAGTAATAGTGAGGGTGGTGTGTTGCTTTATTTCTTACGGGTTTTTTCCCCTTTCTGAGAGAAGAAATTGTGCATTACCTTCTTCTACCTCCCTCTTCCAAAGAATTCCTTTCTTTTGACACTTCCATCCTGCTCTTTGTTCAGCCCATATCAAGATGCTCACTTGTTCTTATTCTCCAATCTCCCCACTTGCCCCAGTCAGCCCACTGTATTTCAGTTAGCTTTTGATAGAAAACCTAATGTAAATACTTCCTCATACTTGTCCTCCTCAACCTCTTCCACGTCTTACTTGTCACAAGACAAGCCTTCTTTAATGTCTTCTGTCTTAACTGAAGACAACCTTGGTACCACTTTAATGGCTTCTTTCAGATTTACTGAGAGTCCTCTTAGACTGTGCTTAGACTTCTGCTTCTCCAATCATCCTACACTTCCTCAAGTCCATCCTTCATCTCCTTCACCCAAAAACCTTAAGTTTCTAATGACTACTTCCTAACCAAAACTTACAAACAATACTCCATTCCCCTTACTTTAGACCTGCCAACCACGCATGTCAAGACATTCTTCTTCAGGTCTTGTCCTTTTTGGCGTTGGTAGGTATTTGGCTGTTTTGCTTCTGACCCTTTGGTGGTTTCTTCAGTACAGAATGCCCTGGCTCTCTCACCCAGCACACTGTTGGATGCTATCAATCACTTTTGTGTCCTTTTCTTCTTCATTCACACCTCATTGAGTGGGTCCAGAGATAAACCCACTGTATAGTCATATGTAATATCATTTATTGCCCTGATATCAATCCAGCCTCACTATACCTTGCAGTGTACCTCTGAAATTGATTATTTGCACTGTTGTAGTTTCTTCTGGAATCAATTACACCATTAGGATGCTATTGTATTTGGCTTCCTGATTTTTCACCCTTTCACAAAAATGTTCCAGTAAAAAGCCTTAGTTCTTAGTTCTTCTGAGTGATTCTTCATTTCAGGAGCACATCTCATCACAGCAAGCAGTTCAGGCATCAGCTGAACTGAGGCCATAATAAAGACTATCTTGTTAATGTTTACATATAGAAATATTTTAATTCATCTTTCTTAAAATAAAATATACAAAATCTACAGAATTATTAATGGAAATCAGATACCAAAACTGTTGTTGATGGTATACCACTGAGACTTTTTTCAGGAACTCTCTTTTATTGAGACAATCCTTCAGTAAGCTTCAAAATTTTATTTCTGTATAACATAGTTCTTTTTGTGTCAGAGAAATTATCTTTTGAAGGCTTCCCTTCCCTCCTCCAAGTTTGTGTTACCCAGTAGAAATTAACTGCAACTGATGTTTCTTCTTATGGAAGAAACATGGGTGGCGTACAAGTGAATGTGCATAAAAAACATGTATCAGAATGCTGACTGAAACCAGTACAGTAGAGTGAATTATCAGATACAATTGTTTTTTCCCCATTGTCTGTAAAGTCTTCAGCTGTCATTTAACTGGGTGAAAATCATGTCATACGAGGCCTTAGTCATACCAAATCTTACTCTGAATGTATACATTATTATAGAATTGAATAGGTAGTGAATTATACGGTATGTTGTTCTTCCAAAGAAGTGTTTCAGCCCCTGTGTAATCATGCTTATGAGTTTTGCTGTATATAAATGGCAATATGTACTTTGTAAAGGCCACAGGCATAGATAATTATTGAAAATTAAAAAACCAAGTATCTCATCCTACATCAGGATTGTAGATCACTGCAGGATCACTGAAGGTGATGGAAAGACTCATCCTCACATCAGTGATAGAAATTCCTGCTAACACTATTTTTTAAATGCAGTGATGTTTCACTATGTGAAAACGGTTTTCTGTATCCCCTGGCAACCAGAAACAAAATGTATCTGTTCTTGTCTGGTGGCCTTCAAGAACACATCTGAAAAGTCCTTTGTTTTCACAAGACAATCATGCAACATTAGAAGCCCACTCCCACCCATTCTTCTGAAGAATTCTTCATAAAGAATGAACAAAAAATAGACACCTAGAGTTGGTGTTATTAATCAACAATTTATTGTAGCTCCTGATCGAGATATAGGGGAATTTTTTTGGTATGTTGTGAGTTATTTCAAATTCCATCTGTGACTTTTTAATGCATGAAAAATAATACTGTATTTTATGCAAATTACTCTTAATATTTAATGTAAAATTGAAATCTGAGAGATGTGACTTTTGTCCTCAGAATTTCTCAGATTCCTATAGCAACACAGTATCTTACTATTTTATTGCTTGACATACTGTTAAGTTTTATTCTTTAGTTGGCTTAGGATAAAGAAAACAGAGACTCCATATTTCACAAAACATGTAAAAATAAGGAACATTTCCTTTAAACATGATATTTCAAATGAGTGGTGTATCTTTGTGTAGATAGCTGAAATTCAGTAAGTCAGATGCTTAAAGGCTAGTGTCAAAATAAGCACAAAAGACAGGTTCTTTTTCTCAGGCTTGTTTTTTAGCAATCACACTCTGTTCTCTTTCCTCCCAGCATCTAGCAATTGATGCTATTTTTAGTAATTATTCTGATAATAATCACTCAGCCGACTTTAAGCTGAGTTGTTAAGAGTACAGTACTCTTCGCTGGAGAATTGTGTGATGATGTACAGAAGGCTTTGACCTTTTCAAGTCTCCTTCTCAAATCTCTCTATTTTTCTTTATAAACGTGAAGCATGAGAAAAAAATTGGGATTTATTGAGAAGAGGCGCTTACTGCACAGTTGCAATTTGTGTTTACAGAGCAATGGGTTTCTTCCATTTTTAAAATAGAGTTCAGTTATATTTCACATTGGCAATTGTGTGAAGAGTTTTCATGTGAGAAGTTAATCCAGAACAGATTATTCACTGTGTATGTCCTAACTAACTGTGCAGTAGGTCCCTGCCTCAACAATCCACAGGGGAGAAGATACTTTAGTCCTGGAGGAACCGGTTGACTTTGGCTCACAGGTTAATTTAGCCTTACTTACACAAATGTTGTAAGGTGAACGTAAACGAGGCACAGATTTAAATGAGAAGAAGAAGCAGAAGAAAGCGCTGTTTCTCTTGAAAAGTATTTAAATGGTCATGAGAATTGAAATTTATAGTAATTTTCTACTCTAAACCATTGATCAGCTTTAATTATAAAGGTATTCAAATGAGACTGCAGAAGTGATCATACTGCTCAAAGTAGAAAATAAAGTTATCAATGCTATTTTGATGTTCATTGCATTTTTACATTTTTTACCCAACTTAATTTTTCCTTGTCTTTTTCCATTGGTGTTGATTTCATAAATTGAACTTTATTAATTGTGATTCACTACTTCAGGCCCAAATTATACATGACACTCCATGCAGGCAGTACCCTTCATCTGCTTGAAATGGCTTGAAAAACAGGAAAATCAATCCCTGAAATCTGTGACTGTTGGGTATAAGTCACTGCTGTGTAAATCTGTTGAAGGCCCATGAATGTCTTTTTGAAGATTTGAATATGACATCCTATGTTCAAGGAAAAACTCCCTTTTCTCACCAAAATTGCTTCAAAATGTTCATTACTTTTGCCTCTCAGTGGCATGAGCGTGTTTTCAAAATAAATTAAGATTATTTACTTATTCATATAATGCTTGGAAATATTGAGCATTTTTTTCTTTTCTGATGTTTAGGATAGGTTAGGAATCCATGTGGAAACAAGAATGCATTTTTAGGCATTTGGAATCCAGTGTCTTTATTTGTGGGGAGGGAGGTATCTTCTTGGGCTCTGGCAATCCTTGAAGGGCAATTTCCTTCTACTTGATTATGCTTCAAGTTGCACAAGATTCCCCTGAAAAGAGTTTAACGATATCGATAGCTAAGTTCAGGTTTATAATTTTTCTTACTTTTACTACGTATACTCAGTACATGTATCTGACCTAGATTCAGTTTACATGCGGTGGGATGGTTCCTTTCTGGCATAGCTCGATCATAATTCATGAAGAATGGCATAGTCATTCATTTTCCTACAAAATCCAGAAGGTTGTAAGCCTGGGTGGTTTTAATTCCTGGTTTTGGGATGCTGAAATAATCTGGTCTGACTTTCAGGCAATTAGGCTCGTTTTTTGCACGCTCCCAATATAAGCATTTATTAGTGATGTTTTAAAAGCAAAGTTCTTTTGTTTTAGGAAACTTGTGCTAAACAGATGGAAATAATAGTATTTGTTGTTTTCTAGTTTGTGTGATGTTGTAGATATCCTCTGAAAAACATATACCTGCAACCAGAGTATTCTTACCTAAATTTAAGTTTAGATACCTGCCTACAATGACCTGTAGAAAGCATTCAGCAAGAGTCCTATGAAAATTGTTGTTCTCCTTCATGAATGAAATGATGAAGATTTTCTCTTGGATTTTTGCATGCATCTGTTAAAAAGCTACAGAATGGCATATTTTTTCCTGCTTACTAGATATGATATTCTCTAACTTCTTTGCAGAAAACAAACAAATGAAGTGATGTACAAGCCATTTGTATTCACTGTTAATATATTGTCTTTAAGAGCCACCAGTAAAAGCTGCAAATTGTCCGTATTTTGAAAAAGTGTGTTAGTGCAGTTTTGATTAATGTAAGATTTCCCAGAACTCCTGGCACTGATCTCTGTGTCTATGGCTATGACAAGGGTTAAAACTGCTTCTGGGCACCTGTCCATCGCCCTTCTAATACAGAAACCAATCAGACTTTATACTACTGAAGGACAAGCATAACTGAGTGAAAGAAATGGAGCCATTAGACTAGAAAGGATTGAAACCTGACAGCAGAATTTTCTTCTGATCGTATGTGGACAGCTTCCAGGCCCTTTGCAACATTCCAGTGTTGCAATATGTGTTGTATGTTAAAAAAAAAATTGGGAATTCTTAAAAAGCCATCATCATGTGCTCTGATTGAAGCAGAACTTCTGGCAAAAAAAGTGTGTGGCCATTAATTGAAAGGTGTAATAAAATAGATAGCCATGGACGATATTGATTTTAGCATTCCCGCAATATCGATTTCTTGTGTTGAAAATGGAATGTTCCACACGTATGTTTTTGCATCCGCAGTGTATGTCCTAAAGGTTTCTTATATTTCATCTGTTCATTTCCTGTATTCCAGTGCAAACTCTTTGCCAAAAACCTTTCGTCTCTGTTCTCAGAGCGACGTCCTGTCCAAGATTGTCCTTTGTATGCAGTATCTGATGCAGACAAATAGAAAATTGTCCCAACTTTAAGAGGCATGAAAAAGCAGACTGATGAAATTTTTGTATTGAGCTTAGCAGCCCTGAAAGCCTGGGAGCAGCAGTAGGGTAAGAGCCGGAGTACAGAAGGAATAATGTGAGCCAGGCTTTTCAGCCCAGCTCTGCAGACGGACATCACTTACACCCAGAGTGTGGCTGCTGCCTGCAGATCCTATGATCTCTCTGGGTGTTGTTTTATATCCTTTTGGATATCGATTTCCCGTGGAGTTCTCGGGGGTTTTAGGAAGAACGTGGGGAACTAGCTTTTTGCTTGTAACTCAGATGACAGCTCATGCCTAGGAGGAGGTAGTCACATGCAGTTCGCTCTTCCCGAGCTTGCCTCTGGAAGCAGCTGATGCGGTGACAGCCACACGGCCTCCCTGCAGCAGCCAAGCGGTGTTAGCACCTGCCATCACCTCTGTGGTGCAGAGGAGTGAAAGATGCAATGACGATGCCAAGAAAAACTTCTGGTTTTACCATAACTGAGCCTGCAGAGATTCTTGTAAGCAGTGGCAGCTGCTGAGAGCTAAAATTGTAGTGGCGGACGCAAGGGGGAGGGAAAAGAAGCAGATAAAAGAACCTGAATGGAACCATGTAAAGAGATTGCCATCAGGTAAGCCAGGGTGCCAGCTGCTTCATGGCATAACATGAATATGAATAAACTCCTAGCCTGTAGCATGAGCCTAGGAGTTTGCTGACGTGTCTCCTCATTTGCTTTGACTCTTGCTGATTTATTTTTGTAATAGTTCTACTAAAGCTATTTCAAGGAATACTGATTTATCACATGAGCCAGTACCTTAACCTTGCTTTGTAGAACTACCGCACTAGAAAATAAATAAATGTATAAATACAATAGTGGAGATGCATGTAACAGTACTTCCAAAGAAAACAGACAGTATTTATTTTTCTTTAAAAATTATTTTTCATTTGAAAAGCTCTTTATATTTTATTGTAGTTAAATGAATGTGAAAGGTATGTTCAATTTTTCTCCCTGGTTTCCCTATTAATGTTGAAGGGTAGGAAGAAATTATACTCATTTGTATTCCTGGACATAATATAAATGTAAAATGAATATTTTATTGCTAATGGCTTTATAAAATGCTATTCAGATATCTCAGCAAGTTTAATATATAATTCCATTGCAAAACACAAAAATGAAAACAAAATGCTCAACTGAGGGCTCTAAAAATAACGATAATGCAGTGCCTAAGTACTGGTTCGGGCAACTTTTAACTCCTCCATTCCTTTGCAAGTTGCATCAGTTTCTTAAGCAATGCAGTTCGGCCTCCCCAACCTGTACAGAGCTTGGGGCTGAGAAGCTGTGTCAAAATGGAGGTTCACTGTAGTGAAACCTGACATATTTTTCAGACATGCAGTATTTGACCAGCTTCACTGCGTATCTGTTCGGTAGCAAACCAGTCGTATGGCTGCTACGTCACCGCAACTACGTAAAGAGATTCCTTCAGTCAATTTTGTGGGTATTTTTATATCTGAATATATCTATAAAATATATA
>NW_009225279.1:0-34377 GCF_000690835.1 Fulmarus glacialis
AGGCATGGGCCACGCCCCAGCACGTTGCATTGATTTGTGTTTCTCTGGAATTACATTCAGGAGACATAGTAATAGGAACATGTTGGTCTGAAAATCCCAAGGATATTCAAAATCCTCAAGAGCTATTGTAATCAGCCTGGAGGAGAAGGATAAGATGAAGGAAGCTGTCTCCCCCCTAAATGGGCTCTCCGAGGAGAAGAGGTAAAAAGTGTAATTATTAATATTTTCTGAGAGATAGCTCCCGAAGCACAGGGATGATGGCAGCGCTGAGTACAGTCTCCTGACCAATAATTTTATCATACTATAAGCCAGTGTTACACAGTGTAATAAAGCGATAATCTTAATCCATTTCCCAGAGATGATAAACCCCACGTAAATACCGACAAACAGCAGGATATACAGCCAGTAAGGTGCTACATACCAAAACTCCAGGAACAGATCCAACACCTTTGAAAGCAAATAAACCAACATGGTGACCAGCGACTACTAAACCAATATAATGAATGTTTATAACCATTTTTGCCTTAACACACTTTGGTCAGATCTATCATTATCTCAACCCTTCATGCCCCACGTTGGGTGCCAAAAAGGACTGTTGTAGTTTAACCTGGCAGGCAGCTAAACACCACACAGCTGCTCGCTCACTCCCCCCCACAGTGGGATGCAAGGGAGAATCGGAAAAAAAAAGTAAAAATCATGGATTGAGATAAAGACAGTTTAATAGAACAGAAAAAGAAATAATAATAATAATAATAGAATATACAAAGTGAGTGATGCACAATGCAATTGCTCACCACCTGCTGACCAATAACCAAGTAGCGGTCACTACTTCCTGGACCACACCTCTTATTTATATACTGAGCATGACATTATATGGTATGGAACACCTCATTGGCCAGCTGGGCCAGCTGTCCTGGCTATGCTCCTTCCCAGCCTCTGAAGAGTCCTTGACTAGCAGGGTACTTAGCAACAACTAAAAACATCAGCATATTATCAACATTCCTCTCATATTAAATCCAAAACACAACACTAGGATGAAATTTAACTCTATCCCAGCCAAAACCAGGACAGAGCTCAGAATCAAACTTTCTCTTCTGTTACCCAATAAGCAACAGTATAAAATCTCCTGACCTATGAATGCTACTTCCATAGCATCTATCTAAATTTGCAGACTAGCAGGCATCATAAAACAAATGCTTACTCCCCAAGTACCCAATCAGCCCAAGCTGATTCCAAAAGTAGAGGTCAAAAAACCTTAATAATTTTTTTTGTCTATCAAAGTAGAGGAACCCACATGGTGAGGCAAGCATTCAAGCAAAACAAACAAGGAGAAATAGTTAAAGAAACCCAAGGCCATGCAAAAGACTTATCTACACTTTGTGTTGTACAGGTTTATGTACTTTAGCTATTATTATTATATTAGCTATTATATAGCTACTATTATACTACACTTTGTGTAGTTTTACATTTCCGCGCCTATTTAAGCTGACAGAAACAGACAGCTCAAAAAAGAGGGAGGCACTATGATTTCAGATTAGAACATACATACATAAATGCAAATACACACCTCTCAAAGCTAATTAGCAGTGTGACTTCTCATCAGCATCACAGAAATCACAGGAATACCTCCGTAATGGGTATGATGTGCTTTAAAAGGCAACAAAACCACCCAGGTGCATAGGAGAGTCTAGACAGAAAGAATCAGTAACTCAGAGATTTGACAGAATTAGCTCCTCGAATCTGTAAAGAAATGAGTTATCGATCACTCAAAATTAATACCCTCCTTTCCACTTCTCCTTGGTTACGTCTGAAACAAAGAAGTCCAGTAAGTAACCCAGTGAAAGAAAAGGGCCAATGAGATCACGAACTCTAGTTTTTGACTCAATCAGACATGCTCTCTAAAAAATGTCCCTGCCTCTAGGTAGGTTTAATAATTCTAACATCTACATTTTTCTTTCTCTTTTCTTTCCCTGTGTAAATGAAATGCATGGACTGTTTTCCCTCAAGGACATGCATATCATAGTTTCCATGGCACTGTTTGTTTCAAGTATAAAATGCATTTGGCCACACTTCAAACAGCATGTCATGTATTTCATCTTTCAGCCATTCTGAAAAATGAAGTGCATGAGGTCTGGTAATGATGAGGATGTTTTTGCATATCACTCATTCAGGTGAAAACTGAAAAGGTGAAATCAAGTGTATAGCGATTAGGAAATGCTGCAGTGAGTAGATGTAATCAGGCTGACAAAATGTCACACCTCAGACCCGTTTTTGGGTCATTCAGAGATCAAAGAATGGCCCAGTGCAAGACATGACAGATAATAAACTAAAGCACTTTGACTGGGTTTGACTGGTCTGCAATAGCTAAAGATTAGAAATCAATTTTTCACTGTATTCTCTTTTCTTTTGATTCCAATATTTTTTTTCTCAGCATCTGCCATTTAATGCAGCCTGTGTGCCAAAACCGTCTTAGAAAGTCTGCTATGCCAGATGTCACCCTTTTGCCCTTTTGATCTGTCTGCAGATTTTCTTTTAACAGCATTTGAAACTAAGTTAGTGAGCATACATTTTCCAGTAAAAGAGGCATTATGAATAACACCTTTTGTGTTTCTGAATAACACCCACAAAGTGCAGAACACATTATACATCAAGTACATCAACTATATCCTTAAAAAAGGTTATTCTTAAATCTTAGCTATGTGGAGTGTATCTTAATGGTGTCATTCTTTTAAATATATATTACAGTTATGATGGAAGCTAATAAGAAGGGTTAATAAAACCCCACAAAGATGGATTTTATAACATTAATTTGACCTGTGCATGGTAAAGATGAGCTATGTCATTTTACATACTTCTTGTAAGTTTTTGAGCTTCTTGCATGCAAGAGGTCTATTCTATTATTTCCAAAGGAGAAAACTGTTCCTGTTTGAATTCCTTATGTAGGAATAGGACTGATTTTCTAAGGTTTTGTTCCTTAAACTGTGACTTCTAGAAAGTAGAAGTTCCCATTGCTTCTCAAGTTATAGGCATGAATAAAATAATTTTATTTTCATTAAAAGAAAATGAGATACATATAAACTAATTTTCTCAGGTCTCTCCCATTCTTCAAGTATCAGGTACTAATCAAACAATTAAAGACTGTTTTAAAATAGGGGGAGGAGAGGGGGCTGTTCTCTTTTTGTAAAAGAGAGAATTTTAAAATTTTGTTTGAATTTTTAAAAAATCTCTAAATATGAGTATCTGGTTACAGTGTAGACTCAGACTCACTTCATCTGGCCACTGCAGATGACTGTTATGTGATGTCATGAGGAAACGTGTGGGGTGGTTTGGTTGTTTGGGCTTTTTTTCCAGTAAGGTTTGGGCAGAGGTTGACTGCTGTGGGTCATTCCTTTAGGATTAACCATGCAACAAAACAAAATGAAACAAACAAACAAAAAAAGCAGAAAAAACCCGAGCCAACATATCCACAAGCTGGTTCACTAAGATGAAGGGACTGTAATTTGAATAAAATATCCTGGTTATACATACAAATTGGGGGACGAAAGGCTGGAGAGCAGCCCCATGGAAAGAGATCTGGGGGTCTGGGTTGATGGCAAGATGAACATGAGTCAACAGTGTTCCTTGGCAGCCAAAAGGGCCAACTGTGTCCTGGGGTACATCAAGCCCAGCATAACCAGCTGGTTGAGGGAGGTGATTGTCCCACTCTACACTGCTCTGGTGCGAGTAGTGTGTCCAGTTTTGGGCACCTCAATATAAGAAGGACATCAAACTATTAGAGTGTGTCCAGAGGAGAGCAACCAAGATGGTGGGAGGCCTTGAGGGCAAGACTTACGAGGTGGGGCTGAGGTCACTTGGCTTGTTCAGCTTGGAGAAGAGAAGGCTGAAGGGTGACCTCATCGCAGTCGACAACTTCCTCAAGGTGGGTAGCAGAGAGGGAGGTGCTGATCTCCTCTCTCTGGTGACCAGCGACAGGACACGAGGAAATGGAATGAAGCTGCTTTAGGGGACGTTCAGATTGGACATTAGGAAAAGGTTCTTCACTGAGAGAGCAGCCGGTCACTGGAACAGGCTCCCCAGGGAAGTGGTCACAGCACCAAGCCTGGTTCAAGGAGTGTCTGGACAATGCTCTTAGTCATATGATTTATTTTTAGGTAGTCCTGCGAGGAGCAGGGAGTTGGACTCGATGATCCTTATGGGTCCCTTCAACTCGAGTTATTCTATGATTTTATGAAAATATTGAAATACTCAGATAAATTAAAGCCACTGAACTGTAACTATGGTATTGTTCATACCAGGTCATGGAACGAGTGGTCTGAGCTAGACTCAGGTCTGTCCAGACTCCCTTTACACTCAGTGGGAAGAAATAGAGACTTTAAGGGCATGCTTTATCCTAGCTTAAAATCTTGTTACAAAACAGAGCAGAAAAATTACTCATACATCTGTTTATGTCTATTGACTAAAATGAAACTTACACTGGCTAGTTCAGATGTAGTCATCTACAGAGTAAACTCCAAAGCTACGTGTGAAGACATTAATTCCTGCCCTGGGAATCCCATGAGCAAAGGAGCACAAGTCAGCACCACAAGTGACACATTCACCAATATCAGAATTGAGGTGCTAGGGAAACTTGACTGCCACATATATATGTACCTGGGGAATCTAGGACACCACAGGGTTAAGAGTGGTTTTGGTTGTGTAAATTTCTGGGTAAGTGCTGAAAAAAACAAATCACCATCTCTTCCTCTTTATGGAAATGATATTTGTTACCCTCCATTGACATAAAAAGGTGACTTTACACTGACTAATTTCAGATAGAGATATTTATACTGCATGTGTCTATAGATGAAATGAATCCAACTCTTGATGTTCGAGTTAAACACAGTGAACTACCTCAGGAAATCTTTCTGTATTGACAAAAGCGGATCCTTATTCTACTGAATAATAAAATGTGTGCTGTTCAATTTCTGTTAATGAAATAAGAACTGGTGCAGAATGATGTTCAACATAAGGCCATCCAGAGTGTACCTGTAAGGGTTCCACACAGGCATGTGCAACTCTCAACTTGTTATTTTTGTTACTTTGATTTTTTTTTTTATATATTACACTTCGGTGGATTTAAGAGAGCAGTGACATATGGAATAGATATGAAAAAATACGTAATTTACACAATGTTTGAAGACTGAGCCTATTTCAGGGAAATAAAGCCAAATTTAAGTTCTAAATAGATAGAATGTCAATATTTTTATGTAAAGGAAAAGGACATATTATTAATGGAATTATCTGTAAAACAGTCTCCTTTCTACAACCACCTTTCTATGATAAAAATTATCCTTAATTAAGCGTGTAGAATCACTGACTTATGTGAATTTGTATTTATCTGTATACCAGCACTCTTTTTTCATAGCCACATGCACCAAACTGTTCAAAAATGTTTGTGACAAGCATTTGAAAGTTTTCAGTGAATTCTGCTTTGAAAATAGGTGTGATAATTAGCTCTTGGAATTCAAGTTTTGAATCATGAAAAGCAGTTCAATAGAGCAACAAGTAGTTGAAAATATTTTTGAAAGGTCAGATCACTTCTGTGTCTGCTTTGTCTTTCTTGTTGTAAGGATACTCTAAAAAATGAAAGACATTAGAACACTATTTACCTTGCTAAGAATTGTCCCTTTTTGACTTTTAGTGTTATTCATTTCTTTTAATACTTTGCTAAGCTTTAACACCAGTGCTTTGTTTTCTGTAAAGCTGTCATATTTTAGACATCTAATACTGGCCAGCTGCCAGAATGTAAATTAACACCTACAAAGAAATATTGGACAATTTCTTCTTCCCTTGTAATTTTGCATTATCACTATCGAACCGTGTTGAATTTTTGTCTGTCCATTAAATTTCAGGGTATTATTCTAAAAAAGATTGGTTTTGACATAGTCCTTCCCACACCATCTTCTTTAGGATTTTTTTCAGCATCAGCTGTAAGTGAAAGCATATTCTTATGTCAGTTTAAGGATTAAGACTTTCACACATGTATAAAAGTCTTGTTCTCTTACAAACTCAGTAACAGATTTATAAATACTACCCTTTAATTATAACTAAAAAGAATTAAATCTGAATGCAGTAATCTTTGTGAAAAATGTAGTAATTTCCAAAGTTCAGACTTTCTCCAGCAGGACAATTTAAAACTCTCTCTCTGGTTTACACCACAGTAATTTAATTTGTGATTTCTTGACGGCAATAACAGCTAGTGAAGGAGGCTATCTTTAAAATGCTATCAAATTTCATGGTTCCAATGCGTGCTTGTGTGACATGCTCTACTGCAGAATGGAAGATGGTTCCCTTTGATAACTAAATCTCTTAATTCAGTATGTTATTACATTACCAGAAAGCTAGCAAAAAGAGAAAAACATGAAGACTAACATTTGACTGCAGTTTAGCAGAGACACTCAATGTAAAGTCATGCAGCTAATCATTCCACGTTACTGGGATGTGTCTGAAAACAAATTCAGTGATAATTTTATGGGATAATTTAATTGTTTTGACACTTTTTTCTTTCCAGTCACTAAAAATTAACTGCAAGCATTGAATTACCTAAACTTGTATTTTTGTCCTATAATAAGTAAATCTAGCATAGTTTGTTTTGGAGGTTTTTGTTGTTGTTGTTTCAAAGCACCTGTCATATGAAATTCCTGGTAATAGAAAAGATCACACTAAACTTCCAATAGAGTAGCATCCTCACGAGGCCTACTTTATACCTTTTTAAAATTGCTATTAGTCTCAGTCAATAATCCAGAATTTGGCAGTCAGTTAGAAATTCTTTCTACCCAGTTCATACAAAAGAAAAAAAAGTCTGAGTATTTCCATCTTTTTTTTTTTTTTTGGGGGGGTGGGGAGTGGAGGATTGATGCTACATTTTTTAAATTCATTATTTTAATTACTAAAAAGCTTTAATTCTGAATTATTCTTTTAGACCCCTGAAGTCTAGATGCATTTCAAGGAAGCAGGTGTCAGAATTTGGCTCACCTAAGCTCTAATTCAGGAACATACTCTTATTGTACCTACCACAATAAGGGTGTATTTTCATACCATTCTTTATTTCTCATTGTGCTATCACCTTTGTTTATAACATTAGTAATTTTTAGCTGAAAATATTGTTCCAATTTTGGCAAACTATAGCTGAAGTTTAATTAAGCTTTTGCCTCCCCTCTAGTAAGACACAAATAGAAAATAAAACACACATGCAAAAAAAACCCTACAGGAGTTGTGAAGAAGAAAAGTGGGTGCCTTGGGAGATTTGGAGGAAAAGAAACTTATTCAGCTATTTGATTAGTTGATTACTTATTTAATATCCAGCTCCAGTACATTAAATTTATAGTGTTAAGTTTCACACTATTATGTGTTCAGTTATATACAATTTAAAAACAAAACAAAACAAAACAAAAAACCTCTCTAAATTGACTAAAGGCAATAGGATTAATTAGAAGACCAGAAACGGCTAGTGTGTAGTGTAATCAAGCATTGGTTTACCAGGGAAATGTAAAGAGGTTACTTTAACACTACACATATATACAATTACGTATTCAAACACACACAGTTGAAAGATACCAAAAATGCTCTTCTCCAAATAAAAATAACAGCTGAAATTAAGGAATTTTCATCATACTGTGTTGGATTTTATTTTGCCAAAGCTACAGATGCAGCATTTAGGCTGAAGCTTGTCAGTGATCCACTTTCAGTATATGAGTTTTTTAAGCTTAATCCATATGAGATGTCATACAGTGTTGCAGAAGCAATCTAAACCAGAACACAAGCCATCAGTACATTGAATGATTGGCAGTCTACAAGTATGATAATCTCACTCCATAAGAAAAAGTTCTAAAGCTTCAACAATGTTAGGAAAAATTAGCACTGTGAAACAGCACTCAAAGCCAACTGCATTTCTTCTGCATTCAGAGACACAATTTGTTCTGTACATTCTTTTGTCTTCCTTATGGCTTTCTTTTTCTCTCTTTTTTTTTTCCTTTTTCATTTTCTTTATAGCAAAAACTGGTAAAATGCCAGGCATCTAATTAGACAGTAAATACAAATAGTAAGAAGATATCCCTTCTAGAGTATCAACTAATATGTTGAAGCTAGGTTTAATCATATTTCCTAAAATTCTTTCAGATGCAATGACTAGCAGAATACTAAAAATGAGTTTAATTATTTAACAACTCAGTGGGAGTCCTTAATTAAGTAACTTCAGGACATCTACCAAAGTCTTCTTTTTCAACCTATACTCCCATGATACATATGTTCATTTGCATAAAGTACTGCAAAGAAACAAAAGGTACCTCAAATAATAACCTTGCATTTGTTATTGACGAAATCATGTTATGGTAAGTTATAATCACATCAGTGACTTTTGGCATCAGTGACATTCTCAAACTCCCTGCCTAATTTTGTAGATACCTACTCTTCCATTTGAAAATTCCCACAGAATTTATAGGTCTTACAAATGAACTCTATACCATTATCCCAACAGCACCTTCTCAGCAGTTGTCTTCTGCCTAACCTTGTATAGTATAACAAAGGGCTTCATTTACTCATATCACCTCCTGGCAGAAATCACTAGAAAACATAGCTGGAAAAGGTGGAGTTGGCAGTGGTGCTTATGATGCTCCAGCCTCACTTAATCCGTGAATTTAAAGGTTATAGCATTCATCAGGAATGTGTCCAAATCACCCCTGTCAATTGGAGTTTGAACCCCCATTCCAGGGAATGGCCCTATCAGCAACCGTGTGACCTCCATAAGCAGGACTCTGTCCTTCCTATTGTGGGTGTTCCACTTTACAAGGAGGAGACATCAAAATACAAGGAGAGATCATGAAAGAATGATTTCATAGCCTGGTGGTAATAGCTTTGCTGGGAAGAGCAGACCTAAGTCAAAGTCACTGCTTTGGTGAATATGGTGCATGTAATTCCAATCGGCCAGCTACCTGCATTTCCCTATGCGCTAAAAGTATCTCGGCTTGAGTCACATCATTTTCCTTGTCGCTTCCAACCAGTTAATTCCTCTCAACATAACATTTGTGGAGAATTTTCTACACTCGCTGTAGACCTAAAGACCTAAAGACCTAAATATTCTACGCTTACTGTAAATGAAACCCAAATTCTTAACACCAGTGTCTTGGAAGGAGGCACAGCAACCATGTTTAGCATTATGAACTTCAATATTGCCAACCTAATCTCCACTTAGTGAATCAGACCTCAAGACATTAGTGAGACAAAAGTCAGGCCCAAGATGCATCACAGCAGACCCAGAGGGCACTGCCTCTTTACATCTTTGATAATGACGCTGGAGATAACAGCAGTGGTGCAAAGCTGCACAGACTTCAGGGAGGGAAGTGTTGGAGGCTTTAAAGGACAACAGAGCCCAAACTGTAGTAAATAAAATCATCAAATGTATCTCACTGTTAAGCTGAATGCCAGTTGTGGCTGTTGTTCTTCTCCTACCCTGAGAACCCATTCCATCCAAGAAAACATCTACTTCATATTTCTAATGCTTTTTCCTCTCCATGGCAGTTTTTCCTCTCCATGGGGAAATTGGGGTGATCCTGGAATCTGACTTACGAGCCTTTCGAAGTCTAACAGTCATCATGGACAAACTTACACCACATGAGCAATGCTCCTCTCCTATTCTTTCTTTGCAAGTTTTATTGGTCTTCGTGAAACTATTCAAGGCAAAATGTTCCTTAGATCTAGAAACATTAAATTGTTTGCAATGTGATTTTTCAGTATGTCTGTTTAGAATACATTGAAAATATGTATACAATTCTTCAAATTTCATAGTATAATATAATGAACTTTTTAAAATTTTCACCGACAGCCTCCCTGAAACTCCAGGAATTGAAGAAAACCAGGCATTAAAGCTTTATGCTCTTAATTTTAAATTGTGTAACAGCCAATTTTTTTTCAAGACAGTCTTTTATTTTGGGCCAATTTTCTCTTCCAAAATGAATTTTAAAAATTTTTTAAAAAGCAAGTTCAAAAAAATTATTTTAACAAATCACTTATTTGGTTTGGCACTTAGAACATTATAATATTCAAATGTAATTATTTGATAGAGAATTTTCAAAATAATACTTATATGGGATAAAAATGGTTAAATGAATTAAAAATATTTTCATTCATAAATTTTTATATTGGTTAAATACACCACACTAAACAAAATGAGTTTCACCTAGCTAAGTTTCTAAACAAAATACTGAAGTTCTATTTATAGTACAAAGATAAATATTTCTGATACATTTAGACTTTTAAAAATATTTTCACTTCTACATTTTACGTTCAATATCACTAACGTGATAGAGATTTAATTGCTCATTACAAGCATTCATATATTCCTTTGGTAAATATCAACAATAGTTATGGGAGATATTAACAGAAATTTAAAGAGATACTACAATATTTATTGTATGCCTACCAGTCAATAAATCTGACTGTCCCACTCTGAGCTCTGGGAAGGCTACCCTGCCATATATCCTGCCATAGCACTGCCAAGGTCACCAAGCTTTGTGCTAGAGCTGACAGCTGGCTGGCAATTGCTTGGGAGGAGCACAGGCTGTGAGTAGGATGTTTCTTATTAAACTCCAGACACACGAAAGTTTCCATGTTATAGACTAGCCAGGTTTTTGTGATAAATTATTGAAAAAAAAAATTTAGCCACAGAAAAATATTTCCAACTAAGAAGGATCGCTAAAGCATCCAGTGGCAACAGCAAAGCCACCAATAGTGTACAGTGTACTTCAGCTCATCCTAGATCAAACCAGGGAGCAGAATAAATGACACACAATACAGAATGACATCTCTGTGTAGGCACACTCGAAAACAGCTTTGGCTATCTCTTCATAATAAACATGGATCTATACAATCACAATGTTCTTGTCAGCAATCTGAACTCGGACTGAGTTCAGGCTGCCTGAAAGTCCCATATAGAAACTAATGTCAGGGCATTTTTTAGGAAGGAGCTAATGAAGTTGGGAATCCTCTGAAAGAGTTACAGCTGGCTTTTCTGCCTGACTGACTTTGCCGTTTGGTTAAATGAGCTTCACAGAAGCAGCTAAGCCAGGCTCAAAGTGATCGATGCAATCTTCAAGTGCAGATTACATGTCATGCCAGAAATTGTTTCTCCTCTCCTCTGGCATACCAGTGAATTCATCTCCAGACCAACACTGAAAGTTTGCCAATATGGTGTGCAGCTGGATTAATTTATCACTGAACATGGTCTGAAAGCAATTCTTGTGCTATGTTATAGCTAAAAGATGAAAAAGCAGCAGTATCTGTCATCACTGGAGATGCAGAGGTTTTCAGAGTCAGATAAATTTGTGGCCAAAAATGTGGCTGTTGTAACCACACAGTAAGGATCTCCCAGGAAAGAAAGTTACCGGTGGCATTTTTGTTGTAATAGAAATAAAGGTCAAGGAAGAAGCAATCCAGAACCACAATAACAAACTGAAATGACTACTAAGCATCTTCCAGTAACGGCCTGCATGCTGACAAGTGGAAACTGAAGACACCTGAACTCTTCTCTTTTGGTTATATTGGCACCTAGAGAAACTGAAAGACTGAAAGCTGAGACACATCATAATAAATAAATAAATTTCAATAACTTATGGGAATGGTAAATTGTTTTTCCACAGTCTACCCATCCATCATATTAAAAAGCATTGGAATAAAGCCACTGCTCAATTCTCTAACTCAGCCTACAATGATACAATGGAAAGGTAAGTCAAAGAAAAATGCTGTGAGCAGACAGCACATTGAAGACCAAAACACAGATGCTTTCCAGACAGCAGTTTTGTAGCACAGGAGACAAGCTTTATCCACGTGGTACAGTTGCTGTGCATATCTCCAGAAGGTCCCAAACAACCCAAAAAGACTTTGATGTGAAGCTGCTCCATCCATTAAAACAGTGCATTCTCTAGAATTTAGGAACCAACTCTAAAGGCAGTTATCACCTACTGCCAGCTTATTTGTGGATGAGCTGTGAATGCAAGATAGCCCTAACCAGTAACGTAGGAGCTGACACTGAGACAAGCAAACATTTCGTACTTAACTTAAAACAATACGCATGGAGCAAGCCAAAAGTTGTAACTACCGGCCATGAATTTGTTGAACATGTATATTGAACAGCACGAAATGCACAACTATTCAGACATCATAAAACTCTCCAACCTCATTAAATCACAACTTGGTGCTGAAATGACTAAGGTAGATATTATTTTTACAGGCAGGAGTTCCACTCCATGTTTAGCAAACACTCTCATTCCTGAAAGGTTCTCGTGGACTCAGAGTTGGGAGCCGACTGAGAAACTTCAGGCACATTTTTCAAGTGTTTGGCGTAGACATCAACAACAAAAGAAAACAGAAATTTGTAGCCACTATACGTGGTTCAAGATAGCTACACAAGCACTCACATGAAGCAATGATGAAAGATTAATCCTGGGTGTATAATATAACTAGAATTCAGGGCAACAGAAATAAAATCAAGTATGCCTGCAGAGCAAAGGCAGGTCAAAAGCCAGAGTGAAGTCAGTGGTTATAACTCAAACAGTAAGTTTTAGGAAATAACAGTAAGCTGTTCAGTAAATTCGAAGAACTGGTGGGCATGCCAAAATGGGCTGCTGATAAAGGCTACGTCCATATGATACCATATTTGCTAATCACTTCTTGCCGCATCAAGTCAAGCAACACTCACAGGAGATACAAGATAACTCAGACACTGCTAAAATAAGGGGTAGCTAACTGAATGTAACTTGGAAGAAGGAATACAGATGAAAGGCAGCACCAAGAAATCAGCCTTGTATGTACATACCCTGAGTGCTACCTGCAGTTTTCACCTCTCTGTAGAAGGTTCTTTTATAAAGAGCATATCTAATTCTAAAAATAGTGTACAAACGTGAGGCAGGACACAGGCTAGTACTGGCTGTCTGTTAAAAAGTAAACAAACAAACAAACAAACAAAAAAAACCCTCAAAACTTTAAAGCAATTCTGAGTGTATTACTATGAATGATATGAACATAAACACAACATGAAGCAAGCTTAACTCAGTTTGTAGGTAAGCTATTATTGCAGCATAAAATCGTTGCTATTTATTATTATACCACAAAGATACTTACTGGTTCCTGTGGAGATCAGAGAAAGGAACAGCATCATTCCCAGAATGTTGAAATTTACACGGTCTAACAGCAAAGTATTTTAATATGCATTTTAGGTAAAGCCAGCAACCAATCCCCCCTTTTATATTTCTATATTAGGAACAGTCATAAGGGAGAATTACATCATCTGTGACCAAAACTGTTACTGTAATCAATGAGCATTTGGATATTCCCTGGCATCTGCACTGTGCCTCAAGACACTCCCATTTGTTTAAGATAATGTGTGTGAAATTACAGTGAGGAGATAGTCATGCTTAAATTTTCCTTTTTAAGCAAGGTTCATTAGGATTGGGTAGAAGAATATGAAAGTATAAACTTGTGAGTGTTAGACAATAAAAATCATTTGCAGTCTCTTGGCAGCAGCTTGGAAATAATAATTTCTGCAATACCAAGTCATGTCAAATAATCTACCATCCATAAAAGACATAGCACTGAAAGCAAACTAATGAGGAATGCTGAATCTGGGAACAATTAAACCTGTCAACTAAACCTCACACTGCAGACATGAAAGGTACAATGCTCTCCAACACAGAGCAAATGCTCTGTAGCTTTTAATGTGCTCCCTCCAGATGGATTTGGTCAATTAAGTAGAAGAAACGGTCAAAGGCTTTCACAAATTTGGTTGGTTCCTGGATTGCAGACTCCCCAGTGAAAAGTTCAAATAGTCACTGTTTGCTATTTGTTCATCATATAATCGAGCTCTATAAAAGGGCCTCTGTCAATAAAAGATGCTTAAAGCTGACAGAAGTTCCTGGGTCTAGGAAATGGAAATGAAGAAAAAGCCAGTTCTGGGTGACCATTTCTAGAAGCCATGCCTCAGGATGTGGAGACGACAACCACCAAAAGGACGGGAAAGGTTCACAAGGATTTATCAAGCCTTGGTTAAAATGTTATGTAAGGTCCTGATGAATATCCTATGGATTTCCATGACTGCAGAGTAAAAAAACAGTTCTTTTTGAAGGAGGTGTTATTTTCACTATATTACCATGCTAAATGGACCGCTTATCAGCTCTAATCTGTTTTTTTGACAAGTAAAAATATTTACAAAGTTGTAAACTACAAAGAAAGTTTCTATTGGAAAGAATGATTCTGAAATGGTAAACCTGTAGCTTATGAAAATAATATGTTACCTGCTAGTTTATAATAGCAGGAGTCTAGAAATGACAACCCAGAGGAAACATCCCAAGCCTAAAGTCTGATTTCGTCTTTTGCCTGACCTTACACAATGCTCCCCATGGGAACAAATGTGATTTGAAGACACAGAGGCTGGCTGAGAGCTGGGAAAGAAGTTATTCTCTCTGGCTTTTTCTCTTTACAAGAAGAATTCATTCCTAAAGAAGACTTGTACGAGGGAGTATCAAATCATGCCCTGCATTTTCAGAATAAGCCATAGCACAGTTTAAAATGAAATGTATGAAGTGGAAAAACACAGGCAGCCTAACCCACCTCAGGGGTGTTTCCTTCCTAAAAAAATCCTACATGCATGAAAATGGGAAATTTTTGGAAAATTGTCATCTGCTCCTCCTTTGCCTTGGCAAGAATAATGAGAAGATGAATAATCAAACCCTGTCCTTGTCTAAGCCTATGAGTGTCATTGTGAATGGGTACAACTTGAGCCTTTCTAACTACATTAGGCAGAAGAGCAACCTGAGGCAAGCAGATCTGGCTCTCCCAGCTTGTGCTGAGGGGAAGCTGTGACACTGAAGAAGCCAGATATATCAGCAGAAAGATGTGACCTTATTGGAATGGAGGTTAGTTGATTGTCCCTGTTAAGCCTGTTCAAAGCCATTTCCAATTACAATATTTTAACCACTTTGCGTAATGGAGGAAATAACAAACATTTCTGCCTAGTATCTGGATTAAATCAAGCCATTCTTCTGTGAGTCATTCAGATCTACAGAACAATATCTTATACACAAGAATATTATTAGAATTGCTTTCACATAGCCTTTTTATTTCTGGGATCAGAGAATAGGATAGGAAAACACTATGAGAAAGGCTGTGTGTAAGGTCTGTCTTTTTGATCTTACCAGAGGAAGGAACTACTCAAAAACAGGCAAAACCAGATCTCTGTTGAGTTTTCCTAGTTTTGTATATTACCATTGAACTCAGATTGTCGTGTCCTGTGATGCAAAAGATACAGAATTCAATGAAATAAGCATGAAAGGGATTAACTAGTTTGAATGTCACAGGTATATACCGTGATGATTTCTGCCTACTGAGCTTTCAAGTTGAGGAACAGTCAGCTGTCTGATTCCCTCAAGCAGGCCTGGCAATCATGGATCATACATTAGGCTATGTTATGTAGATGATGACAGTGGCAGGTTTCAAAGAAATGTCTGCGTGCTTAACTGCTTAGGATGAAATGCTTGCAATACAAATGAAGTCACTAAACCTTTTGGGTTCCTTAAGGAAGGGCATGACCTGTAGAAAAATTATTTATTGTTTATAATTTTGAGTGAACTTAGAACAATTCATTTTCCTCCATTGACAGCATTTGAGGTTTGTAGTTTCACACCATTCTGTTATGAAGCTGGATAGTACCTGACTGAGGTGATCTTGGAAATTTTCCTTCCATTTAAATAGGACGTGAACTGATATTGGAGAAGATTAATACCAGGAAATAGTTATATAAACCCTTGGGAGGCAAAACTGCTGACTGTCTCCCAGCTCAACACCTTGATCAGCCTGAAATTATGCTTTGAAGTTAATGCATTAGTCATGTTAAGATTCAGTCAGATTTATGAAATTCAAGCTTTTTTTATTCCATAAGAATAAATTCCCGTTTCTCAACATTTTAGATACAGAATTATTGTACAAGCTCTAAAACTTCATTTCTATTTAGAACCATGATAGCTTTAAACATGGCATGAAAACATCATTTATGGTAGACTAAAAGGTATTAGATTACAGATGCGTTAGTGCCAATGAAACAACATAATAGAGCTTGGCAAAATGAACACAGTCATAATGCACATCTTCCACAACAGTTTCCAGGTAGCAGAGAAAATAAATCTACTTTAGGGGCCTTACTAAAGACATAATATAAATAGGTAAATAAAATATGCAACAGTAAATTTTTTCTGGAGGCAATCTCTCCTTGTATTCAAAGGGGACACTGCATAGGGTGCTACAGTGAAGAAAGAGAAATATGACAGCTGGGGAAACAAGCCCTGAGAACCTCACATTATTAACATTTATGGCTAGGAAAAACATTTCTAAAAGACAGCTTTACTTAATCAGCTACCTGTGTATCTTTTCATGCTGCACATAACATTTCCATCAGAAAGATGCATCAGTAGAAGTCAGGAAAACATCCTGAGAGTTCTCACAGGTAACATTTCCTGACCAGCTCTAATCCTTTTAGTTCCAAGCAGAATGAGTTCTCAGCACCCTTAGGACGACTGCAAACATTATACTGGGTACAATGGAAAGAGGCAATATGCAAGGGATCTATTTCAATTAGATCATAATTATTACAGTCTAAGTACTATCAGGAATAATTCTTTATTTAAATGATTCTCTTATTTGCATCTATCTGATGAAATGCTCTCTGTTGATGTCTTAATATTTTCCCTTTCATACATTTACTTTATCCAAAGTATGCATGACTATGCTGTGAAAGGGGAACCCTGCAAAGTGATCTTATTGATGCTGTATGTTTAATTTTATTATTTCTACTACTCAGACAAATTCTTACAGCCCTTCAGTTTCAACTGAGACCTAAGGCTGTACTCGTGTTCACCAGCCCGCATTCTAATTGCTGGTTTTTAATCCAAATTTCCCATTTATTAGCCATTTTTAATCCATAGGTATATTTTGCAATTTCTAAGCATAATAGAAGATCAAAGAGCTGGAGAACCTGCCCTATGAAGAAAGACTGAAGCAGTTAGATCTCTTCTCCCTGGAGAAGAGAAGGCTCAGGGGGACCTCATCACAGTATTCCAGTACTTAAAGGGTAGCTAGAAAGAGGACAGAGGCTCTATCTTCACAAGTCCTACATGGAAAAGACAAGGGGTGACAGGTACAAATTGTACCAGGAGAGGTTTCATCTCAATATAAGACAGACATTTTTTACAGTGAGAACAATCATTCCCTGGAGCAGCCTCCCCATGGACATGGTAGAGTCCCCATCACTGGAGGTTTTCAGGATGTGATTGGACAGATGTTATTGTGCTAGATAACCTCATGTAGGCTCCTTTTCCCACAAAAGGCTGGACCAGATGATCTTTCGAGGTCCCTTCCAACCCGGGCTTTTCTATGATCCTGTGATTCTCTGATCTTCAATACAGGTTTAAAATGGAACAACTTTTTGAAAACACAGTAAGAGTAACAGGCACTTTATACTAATATCACAAGCAAATATTATTGCTTTAGCCTTCTTAGGTTAAAAAAACCCCAACATATTTTGTTTGTGGTATGGGAGGTCCCTTTCCCTTCATTAGTGTTTCACCACTAAATAATAGTATTAAGGGTGCCATTATGTAGCACTGAATCACTTCAGAAAAAAACTCACAAGTATGGTAATTCCCAAATGTAATGGAGGTAACAGAATTTTTTCAAGCAGTTCTATAAGGATCAGAATTTAATCCATTATCTTCTTAGATGACAATAAGTGGCAATTAATGCCATTATTTTTACCAACTAGTTTTAAATATATGCATAGACATTCTATTGCCAATTTAGAAAAAGCAACTTCACAGTTCACCCAAGGTTTTCTGCCTGCTCCTCAAGAAAATGAATGTCATTTTCTTACATTTTGTAACTTGTAAAATGCGTATGATGGCCTTCCAAAAGTTTCCATCTGTTACTGATGGGAAGGTTTTTCATATATATATGAATATATATATATCATTCAGCAGATAATTTAATACATATTTATATTAAATTTAAAGAGGAATAAGCTCAACAAGAACAGGAAAATAGATTTTGTCAGACACCTGTTATAAATGTCTGTAAGTCTACACTATAGGATAAACCGTAGAGGAGACCAACTTTAGCCACAATAGGTGCACTATTATAGGATTTATAAGTGACAGAGAGTGATGAAATAGAACACTTTTTCCCCAAACCAGCTGCAAAAGCACCTTATAAAAGATAAAAATGTCTTCTGACTTTTGCAATTTAGGTTGCATTTTTTATAATTCTGAGTTATTTCAATGTGTTTGTATGACTCTCCCTACCCTGCAGTTAATGGAGTTCGCATAGAATATAAAAAAAAAAAAGTACCCATAAGACATTGGAGAAAATGAACTACAAAAGACATTTTGACAAGAACTTTGGGAGTTATTGCCCTTGGGACAGAATAAAAGAAGTTCCTGGGGATATTATCATTGGAATTGACAACATCATTCAGCAATATGGAAGTTATTAAACAACCTTTCAAAAGCTTTTTTTTTTTTCACTGGAAGCTGCATGAAAATCCACAAACTAAGCTTAGCAAAGAGCACAAAGAGAATAGATAGACAGATATCAATGAAAGCTGAAAGAAATCAGCATGGATTAGATGACTGTTAACACTTAATGTCACCTTGACTTTCAAAAGGAACATAACATGAACAACTTTGGGATAGATTAATATACTCAGAAGGTATTTTCTTTATATCCTTGTGTTTCTAAACCTTCTATAATACTACATACTTTTGGCAAGGGGCAAAACACAACCAAAATATAAGACAATCTGATTCTAGGGAGAGACTAGACTGTGTGTATGTCATTTCCATAAAACAGTATCCCACTGGATCATGAAAGTTCTTCAGGAGGTCTAATTTAGACTACACAACCGGTTTCACATCAGCAAACAAGATATCAAGTAAATACAAAAAGTTAACTCTATTGCTAACATAATTCATATGTAAAATTTGTAAAAGCAGAGTAATGAACATTGTTAAAACTATATAAACAGGACATCTTGAACAATAATTTATCAGCATTTTTTCACTAACCTAAACAGTAACAACAGCCTCACAATGTGTTCTAACAGACAGACTTACTACTCAGGAAATGTCACCAATTTCAAAGGTTAGCCAGAAAGGAGTAAAGATAAGAAGAGAGGAGCAATCTAATGCAATCGGAATTTTAGAGATTATAAATCATAGCGAATGGGGTTCTCTTTGTTCTTTGTTTATCAGATGTCAATGGACTACCAGGTCAGACTGTGTATATGTGTACAGAATGATAAGAATAAGGCTAGAAGTTCTCTTCTTCAAATAAGGTAGCTATTGCAAGAAAGGGACAATGTGCATCTTGTTGTATCATATTCAATAACACCTGTGAACTCAGAAAGGAGTGCAAAAACTGTATTTCCTTAAGAATCAGGTCCCAAGAACTTGTGCATGTCCACTTTAAATGTTCCACAGCCTCAGCCTTCCTCTACCATGGGTAAGGCTTCCTTTCCCCAGACTTTCCTTCTAGTCTCAGGGGCCTGGGATTCCTGAAAACAAATTACAGTAGTAAAGACTGAGTAGAAGAAAGCACTGAGTACCTCAGCCTTTTCCATGACCTTTGTTACCAGATCCTATTCAGCACTGTGCTCCCATTTCCCCTAGTCTTCATTTTCTGCTTATACACCTGGAGAAGCCCTTTTTATTTCTCTTCAAGTCCCTCAGCATATTCAACTCTAGGTGAGCTTTGGCTTTCCTAACTATTTCCTAACTCCATTGCAACTCTCTTGGACAGTATTTCTACACACCTGGGTTACCTAACCCTACTTCCACTTCTCTTATGCTGCATTGATAGTAGGAGATGTCAAGGAAAAAGTTCGGTCTAGAATTTCTAACTCCAAGGCAAAGATTAAAATACCCCCTCTAGTAAGGATTCACAGCCCTGAGTCAGGAATCAAATGGGATCCTTATTCCATGAAATAAAATATGATGTAAAGGCCCTTGAGCTAGTTCTAGTTGGGCTGGCATAAATATATGGTGGAGTGCAATGCCATGCAGAGACAACAGCTTGAGTCCCAAGAGGATATAAACAATTAAAGCAGCAGCAAATGAAAGCTTGAAAACCCTGCTTCTATATACAATTAAGTAGCTCGGTGCCATGTTGCCTTCATATGCATATATTGTTTCAACTTTGGGAGCTAGCTCCATTGGCACTAGCTTTGCACATATGCTATGTTTTGGTATAAATATACTACAAAGCAATTACTTTTTTTTTCCCTTACACAAAAAAAAAGCAGAAGACAAATTTTCATACATACATGTCCATTTACCCAATGCTTAGAGAACTCATTTGGGAAAAATTCAAGCTCAAAACTTCTGACTTAAGTGATTTGGAATGAGAATTTCACCCCACATCCCTTTAGCTTGCCCTAAATGCTAGATTAAAATAGACAACAGGGTTGCTTTTTTCCTAAGTTTTTCAGGTATTGTTATGTCAGCAGAAAAAAAAGTAGTTCAAGCCTGGTTTTGAGGATCTTCTAATAGCACATCAGATCACTTTAACCAGCTTGAAATCTGGCTGTTCAAAGAGTGGTGTCATCCTAAAACTCCATGTTAAATTCTCTTTCCTGATGCCTCTGTTCTCCTGCCACTTGTTGCCACACTACTATGTGAGTGTCTGACCAAGGAAAAAATACAATATTCCTTTTAGGGACAACCAGTTCCTTCATTAAGCTTGATGTCTACGCATAGCTACAGTCACTGTAATCTGGCATGAATTCATCCTTCTGCCAGGTATAGACATACCTACAATGGTCTAATGTAGCTGTTGCAGCCAAGACAAAGGGGAACTAACCAATGCTATTTAGGTGAGAAGTGCTGGTGGGCTGAACATCTCCCAGGGACACACCACACTGTGTATATTTCTTTATCTGCCATGAGATATTCAGACTTTCAGCTGACTATCAGGATTATCCAGAAAGAGGACTACAGACTAGAACATACCGTGCTTCACAGTGAATGGAAAAGAAAGCCACAGTTTCACCCATGGGAAGGGAATGGGAACTCAGGGAAACTGACATGGACAGCTGCTCCTTAACTCACAGCAAGTTAGATTTACATAGAAAACTCACAAGCCTAAGCACTTCTTGTTGTGCCTAAGACCAATATTCAAGGCCTTGGCAACACATCCTTTGCATATAATAATTTGATGGTTGCCCACATTCCTCTGTTGTGTTGCCTTTATGTCATTTCTGCTGCTGCCCATTCACCTACGTATCATTAACCAGACAGACATCTAGCTTACCTGAAATGTCCACCCATAGGCTGGGATTTTTTTCTCCCTTCCTCTTTTAAGTCTGTAGGGTCTGATCTGGTAACTCCACAAAACATGTTACGGGCGGGGGGAAACTCATTCATATATAGACACCATTGAGGGATTCAGATGAAAGAGGAAGGCTTCCAACCTGCTCCGACAGATATTTAATACTCACGTGTGAAGCAGAACTTCAACAGACAAGATCCATATCAATATGCGTCATCTACACCATACTCACTAGTTAGATGGAGAAGCTGGAGTCTAACTATTGCTACAAATCAAACAGAGCAGGGAGTTGCACCGGGTCTTGTGCATTTCATAGCACTCTAACTACATGGAAGAAAATATGCTCTGCAAATATATGCAGCTGCTAGTACTGTGTGTGAAAGATAAAATACAGCTTTTTAAAATAGTTTTGTAAGCACTTCTAATGCAAACACTCTCACTGGAATTTTTTACTGCTTTGCTCTCTGCGAACATTTGTTGGAGCATACATTTACCTCCCTAAATGATTGCAAATAAAAGTGGTGGTGAACACCACCACCAGCAAAGCAAATTACCAGCTTGCATGTGGAAGAATCACTCTGCTGTTGCATTTCCCTCTTCCACTTCTACTTTTAAAGACATCACTGTTCTCACTCTTCTAGTAATAAGAAATTATTATAGACTGTACAACATAGTGCAGGAGGACTGATTGAGTAGAACTGCTGGAGAGCAGAACTTATCAACAGGCAGCTGTGACTGTGCCATTTACCTGTCCACTTTTGAAGTCTGTTAATCTTTTCATGATGGGAAAAAATGTTATCAAAGTACTACTAGTGCATATACACCATTCCCTTCTCTTTCTCAGTCTCAATCAGTTACATACTTGTGCGCACACATACGCACACACACACACAGAGCATTTCTTTCTTTGTTCAACTTTGATTATGACAGTTCTCAGCTGAAATTCTCCACAGTATTTTTCCAGTTAAAGACTTTTCAGGAGGAATTTCATTTGTACAGGCTGAAAACTGGCAGAAACTGTTGTCAGTTGACATCCACAGAATCTCCTGATCTTATATTATTCATTTTTAAACCATTATTGTGAAACCAGTTAAAGGATTTTGAAATGGAAAATCCCAGTCTTTACATTTCTTCACTGCTTTTTATCTAGTCATTTGTCTCATCGGCATTTTCTACCTAGAAATAAATGCTTTCATTAAAAGGGAATAGATTTTTTTAGTTGACTAGAATCTTTTAGACACTAATTTTAATGTACACCTTTATTCTAAGAAGCGTTTTTTAAATAACATCTATTTGCTCTCTGAAAGCATGCTAACAGTCTTATACAACACACTCCATTAGCATGGAAATGGATTTTTTGTGTGTAATTTACTTTTCTGCCACTGTATTACATTATAGCTGCAGTTATCAAAAAGAGACTGGAAAACTCTTGTTGCAAAGTGTGTAAGATTCCAGCTGTTTTTTTATTGTACTTCTAATGTGTGTTCTGACTAACAACGTACTTTGTAATAAATATGTGTGTATATGTATAGCAATACACAAATACATGTGAGTTTTTCACATTTTAGAAACATTTTAAGAAATCAAAAGTCAAAATTTTGCAAGAAGTATGTGAATATATAAGCATATCTGACAGATTCATTAGCATACCATGTAAACATTAAGAATTAATATTCCAGGACTGATGATAGAGTAAAACAAGAATAGGTAGGAATGAGAATATTATTATGTTCACCTGGAGCTATTTATTGCTAATGTGAGTCTTTAAAAATATACAGCACGGGAAACAATTGGAAGTAAGTATATAGCTACATCACCAAAGGAGGTTATTTCTTCAGTGAGATTGCTGAAAATAATTCCTAGTGCAAATGTAACTTCATATAACACAATACTTGGTTCTAACCTTAGCAAAGAATCACACTAAACTGGAAAAATACAAATGTGTTGAGGAAAAAACTACTGAACAACTGGGCATTTCTAGCACTGATCCTTGATACTATGATAAAATCCTGAACGCTAAAGTTGCCTCAGAGACAGTTTTGGGCACTCTAGAGCTTTCAGAACACTTTAGTATGCCAATTCAGTCCTTTTTGTGGCTATTTTTTGTGTCACAGACATCAGATAAGTCTACCATGGCTTGATGATATCAAAGGAATTTCTACTTACCAAGTTATTCCACTTCAAGGCTAATACAATCAGCCTTGCTGGGATCTTATTGAGGCCCAGAAGTCAGGGAGATAAACTGCACATATTCAGAAAGCCATCCAGATCATTAATTTGTATGCAGAGCATTCACTATGCCTCTAAACAAAACAAAATATGTTGTTCTACTATTGTAAAAAAAAAAAAAAAGAATAATTTTTTTTCCCCACAGTGCTGGTTGAATCAGTTCAGTACTCTTGGCGCGTGAATTTGGCTAATTGCACCAGGCCCTCAATAGACAAAATGTGTGACTATACCAGGGTTCGTGACCAAAAAGAACCTGGGTTTCAGCTCTCCCATGATGACAGCACATCCAGGTGCTGGAAGTTGCAGATGATGTTCAGTCACTTCCTTCCCAGTCTATACCGCCACGTGGTGCAGGCTGTGCTCCAGGTGCCGAGTTCTGCGTTTTTCCCTGCTGACTTTCCTGACACTACTGTCAGCTGTCCTCAGGTTTACAGAGGCACCTCCAAACTGAAGCTATCTCCATGTTAATGACTCTCTCTAGTTTAGAACTACCTACAAATTTGCTGACGTTCCACTCTTTGTCATCAACCTGGTCATCAATGAAGATGTTGAACAGCATGGGGCCCAGTACTGACCTCAAGGTACAATGCTCATTCACAGCTATCAGGTGGGTGATTGGATCTTCTGAGCCCTCTTGAGGTTGTGTACAATTTAATAGTTTATTCTTCTAGTCCAGTACATTGCTTCCAGCTTAGCCATTCCAGCCCAGTTTCCATGCCATCCTTATATAGCTCTGTTAGACTTAGGTGTCTAAATTGCACACCTACATGTGTAATCATTATTTTAAATTTTACTACCTGAGTCAACTTCTGTTTAGGACTTTCAAATTCCTATGCCACTTCTCATAGTAGACTCATAGTAATCTCCAATCCTTAAATTTGTGACAGAAAACTGAGGTTATAACATTTCCATGTGAAATACTGTTGAAATACCTGTAGAAAAAAGATTTCATCTGTATTCCAAGAGATTACTCTCTCTGAAGAGCTAAGGGTATAAATAGTTCACTGCTTTAACCTGCCTTGTACTGAGGGGGGCATACCTACCACACTTCATGCAGCAATTATGATAAATGGTATTGCTTCTGAATTTTCAAGTAGCTAAGGCATTAGTTAGACATATGAGGATTAAAGTTTATGAGATACAGCTACTACCTGCAGATGTGTGAAATAAATAAATACCTAAGACAGAAGAGACTTCTAAATAACCTGATCTAACTGAAAACAAACATTTGAGTGTTGGGGTTTCTTACAGTAAGCAAAGCTTCAAGAATTTCCCCACTCTTCACCTGTAAGGAGGACAAGCTACTGCATAATGTCTGCTGCGAGCTTTGCATAGGATTTAATAAAAGCCGAGTCAGGCTCCATCTGTATGAAATGTTCAGCAGCTAGCAGTAGGAAAGTGTTTTAGTTGACAATGCTTTAGTTGACATTCCTGATATTTCTATTTCTGGTACATATAAAGTTGCTGTGTATACATTCTGTTCGTGCCACAAGCACTCTTAAGAGATGGAGTCAGAAGCACACTCTCAAACTTCATATGCCAAGATGAGAAAAATCAAGTCAATTTCCAACACCTTGTAAAGCTGCCAAGGTCAGGAAGACCTCAAGTTATATGCTGCTGTAAGTGACAGTTGCATACGTTAAAGGTGTTTGTTATGGCAATACATATTTTTCATTTTCTGTTCATAGAGAATAGATTGCTCATGTAAAAAGAAGGTGAAAAAATATTAAGTTAGCATTCCTACTGATCAATATTTTTCTTTGCTCCTTCTGCACCTTTAAAATTTAATTACCCTTGAGCTTGTTCACTTTCAACCATATGCAAATTAATGAGATAGAGGCAAACGTAACAGTTGTTTGTTGTTCTCTAAACAGTGCAGTATTCTGTACAAGCCATGGCACACACCTTTTCAGTTCAATTCTCTATGCAGCTGCAGACTCCTCAGTGCAATCTGTTTTGAGACTTGGAAGCAGAATAAATATTAGTTTTAGTGGAGTATCCCCTTTAGCAACTTCAGAGGGTGGGAACTGTGTTACAAAGGAGAATGTGAGCTTTCTTCTGCCACAGATGCAGAGCAGGAACATCATCAGAGGAAAAATCAGAAATGGGGGCTTGGGTGGGATGGAGTCATCTTTATCAGAAAAAAAGAAGACTAAGAACGTCTCAAACTTTTCTGGATGTAATTGTCTCATCCCTGTTTCCTCTCCTTCCAGCTCCAAGATGGCTAGCTCTTCCCCTGTGTCTCTACCACTGTTGAGTTAGCCTGGAAGGGCTCAGTAGCTTGGGTTCAGTTTTTCACGTGTGCTGCTTTCTCTCACCACATAGCTCATTGGGAACCTCTGCTCTAGGCACCAGTGATTCACCCCCAGAGATACCTACTGCTGCCCCACTAGCACAGTCCCAGTCAGGATCCAGAGCAGTCCCTTGCCTGTGCCTCCACACAGGAGTGAGAAACTCAGTAGGAGCTCTGGGAATCTCTGGAGGCCAGACACTGGAGTAAAGAGCACATGCAAGAGGAATTAAAAACAATCTTTTGATGGCAGAATCAAAAGGCAGAATCTCTTTAGTCTTTTGGCATAGTCTCCACACCATGTCCCAAAGATGGAGCTGCACAGCCTGATTAGAAAAGGGCTGCAAGCAGCCCCATAAAGTTGAGGCATTTCACAACCCAACCCAAAGATACTGAATCTTTTCTTGAATATAACCTTATAGGCTAACTAACACTGCCTTAGGCAGTCTGTGGTGATTAAAACACATCTTTACTGCTTCAGTGTAGGGCACTGTAGCAGTCTGCAAATTCTAATATGGCTTCAAAGACATTTTTTGCCATGTGCTCTGTTGACTGTGACTCCTGACAAAGGCAAAAGGCCTCACTTTGCAGTTCATGCCAGACCTGGGTTTGTGTTTACAGCACAGTCTTGCCCAGGGACTGAAGAGTCAGGCAGTGCTGATAGCAGCCCTCTGGCAATGGCAGAAAGTGTTCACAGGAAGAAATGGAAGAAACCTCCAGCCTGGAAGTCGGTGACCTTTGCAGTGTAGAAGTGGTGACAGTCAAAGGGGGTGGGGAGGCTCACACTTTGGAAGTGCTACTGTAGAAAGAGATATAGCAAAGAGAGGAAAACTAATTTGTAACATAAGGACTTCATAAGTAGATGAAGACAACATCAGCAAAAAAAGCTCATTCATTCGTGAAAGGCTTGAGGGCCAGGTCTCTTGCTTCTTTAAATCAGCACGTCTACATAGATTTCAGTGAAACTATATTGATTTACCTCTGTTGGATACCTAGATATTTCTAGAGTAGAAGAAAGGCTTAATAAATATTACGGGTTGTATTCTGATGCTGTATAAATTGCTACAGTTCCCCTGATATCAGTGGAACTACACTAGATAACAACAGACAAAGGTCAGGCTCAACTATACCAAAGAGCATTCGCTGAGTGCTTACTGAGTTTTTGTGGTTCAGCTTCCCTGCATGGGCACTTTCTGTGTAAAGTGCTTTGAGGAGCTGGGCTCCCTACATGAAAAGGGGCTAAGGTAGTCTGCAAAAGGCATTTTAGGATCTTTATGGAAGTTCAGTGCAGAATAGATATTGTTATTTACTCATGCAAATATAAATGTATCTGTTCCATGTAGAACACCCTGATGACTGAAGAAGGTATTATTTGCATTTAGTTCATTGTGCCTGATGTAGAATTAAAGAAAAGCAAAAAGGTAAGAGTCCATTTGTCAAAATGAAATTTTGTTATGGCTGTCAAAGTTTGTAAGCTACAACAGCTGCTCAGTTTGAAAAAGCAGCAAAAGACTATTTGCAGATGTGCCTAGGCTCAAATGTTCATCCTTTGTGACCTTATGCGAGCCTGAACTGTACTGACACAATCACATTTCTCCATCTCACTTCACAGATACATCTGCGAAGAGTAAGGATCATTTCTGTAAACTTATGAAAACTGTGTGTTCCGCCTTGAGATATTACTTGAGGAAGTCACTCATATATCGATTCCTGATGTTGCTGGTTTTAGCAAGATAAGACTTCTAATCCATCTGCTGAATTTTACTCTGCCAAAGATTAAACAGCTTTCATGCCCACCCCTCCCCAAATAAAAAAAAAAATGTGTGTTGATGGATTAAAGAAATTCTACCTTCAGAAATAAGCAAAAAGCAACAAGAGGTGCTGTCTTCTGTGTCGGCGCCAACTTCTGAAGCTTTAAAGACCACTTCTGTCTACAAAGAACAGAATGGAAAAACCCCAAGTGTGCAGCATCACTACCTATAAAACCAAAAAAATTTCACTCAAATCAAATGAAGGGTTTTACGCACCCTGCTCAGAGGTGCAGGCTGTTAGCCTGCTATCTTTATCCTCCTCTGTTCTGAAAACAAGAATGCTACTGTGAATTTGAAAGTGCAGTTTGCTCTAACTAACAACCGTGAAAATCCCAAACACTCTCTGATAACAGTGAGGTTGGGTCAGCCTGAAACTAGCATAAGTAAGCACAGTTTTTCTTGTTCTTTCAAAAGGCACAGAAGAAAGGAAGGTATTTTAGAAAGGACAGTGGGATCTCAGGAAAGAGTAGGAAGAGAGAAAAGTGTTACTTGGAAACCTGGGAGGAGTAAGAAAACATTCTCAGCAAGGAATGTAAGAAATTTTAAGTATCCAAGGTAGGGAAGAATGTTCATTACCTTTGTCATATTTGTTAGTTTCCCCAGTGATTATGGAATGGGAAGTAATGTTATCAGATTTCTCTGTCTAATGAAGTAAGCAGCTGAAATGACCTTGTATGATGAATTTGTAGTAACTTATGTTTATATACATAATACACCAATATGTGTTTTATGCATATATAATTCTTGTTTGCTGACACTAGTTGGACAGAAGTGAAATAAAAACTTTGCATGATTAGTGAAAATGAGAATTATACACAATATATAAAGTAAAGTATTACAAAATAGCTGGAGTTTCACATCTGTTCTAAAACATTAAAGACCTTTATCCTCCTTGGTCACAAGCAATTGTAACTATTAATATTTACAGATATAAACTTTGCCATTTAAATACAATTGGCGTCATTTATAACAAAAGTATATGTGCCCAGAAATACACACACACATACTCATAAACACACAAAGACAAGCACACTCACAAATCAGGGCACTAAAAATGAAAAAAAACACAACATACCCCTGAGAATATTGCCTTTAGTCATTGGTGATGAAGGCTGCATACACATGGAAACAGGTGAACGACCAGACAAGTTGATCAGACCAATACATATTAAATCAATAGAAGAGTTTTTATTTACTGCAAAGGTGTGGGATGGATCCCTACTGTGTGCGCATGAGAAGCCTAGGAAGGTCTTTCAAAACTTAAAATTGGGCATTACTAACCCATTCTAGCCTTTCCCTGGCTTTGGTTTTTGAGATTCCTTTTTCAGTGTATCTACGTCAAGACACAGTATTTTTGAAAGAAACTGGTCTTTTCTGGGTAGCAAAGACTGATGCATCATAGAAATTCTGATCTAAACAAAAATACTACTGTGGATTCAGAGGAAGGACCAGCATTTCTGCTGTTTCTGAGGACCTCTCAGTTATTAATGGGCTTTGACATCCATATTTTACCCTGAAGCAGTAAGGAAATATTTCACAAAGATTGATACTGAGACAGTAAACTGAGCAGCTTGTTCAAAAAACGGTCTGAGTGAAGCAGATACAAGGGTCCTGATCATCTGTCCAGTGTCCAGTGCATTATCTGGGTGCTATATCCTAGATTTCAGAACTAGATTTGGCATCTGAATAACTGATCAAAACTTAAGGAATTTCAGACTGAGATGGAGCTTTGATTGTTTTTTAAGACTGCAGTCAGAGAAACAGCACCTTTAGCCTCCAGGATCAGACATTGAAGAATAGAAGAGAAATGCATTTATTATATCCATGCTTTATTTCAATGATATATGTTCCACTTTCTACAAGTTCTTCTGGGTATAAGAGAAATAGTAGTTAATGGGATATGTAAGCATAAGTAACTATGCGATTATACATTAATACTTTAGAAAGACTGTACATGAAGTCATTGCATTAATAGCATCACTTAACCTGAACATGTTTCATTCTCCTACTTTAACCTTCAGATGTGTAGATTTAATATATACAATTTTTTCAACTATCTCTGAGGTCCTACTATAGGTTTCTTGTAGGAAACTTTTATGGGGAAACTTTTATGACCCCTTTAAGTCATAATATAATTTTCTTCAGACCAGATTGTGCTGAACAAATTATTCTGTGTTTTAACATGAATAAGTTTAATAATTTTAGTGGTACTGCACTGAAACTAGAGTGTAGCTTTTATAATTTAAACTACAATTATCATTTCTTCAGTATAAACTGAGATAAAAAACCAAGGAAATGTGAAATATTTACGTCTTTTAATTTTTTTTTTTTTCCTGTTGGTTCAAGCCTAGGGGAACACTTCAGACTAATTATTTTGTAGGGCACTTGAACATTTCTGTTGCTTCAAAAGACAGCAACTCATCTTTCCTAACTATAGAAAGCAATGCTGCAGTTTGCATTAATTAAAGTCTGCTGTAGTTATGAATTTTATAACTAGTCTTATTATGGTTCATAGGGTTTAAATTTCCAGGTTTTGTTCTGCATCCAAGTGTAAAAAGCTCCGAAATAACACTATACTCTTGTAAATTATCTTTAGATACTAGCACCTGCTTGCTAAAGTTCTCTAATACGAATTCTGCTTCAGGACTAAATCTGGCCTTTCCCACATTCATATTCAAAGCAAGCAGACAATAAACAAACAACAGACATGGAGTAGTCAAGAGTGATCCAAGAGGGACTTGTGGCGAACATACCATTTCATACTATTACAGGGGAAACAAATTTTCCCTTGTCATCAACATATGAAAATCTGCCCCAGCCTTCCAAAGTTCACTTATGGATTCTAGGATAAGAGCGAGTCCAGCTGGAGGACACAGCAGCCTGTGGATGTGTCACAGGCAAAACCTGGGACAGCCTGAAGGCATCTGTGAATTGTGTGCTTTCTGATCTTATTTTTTTATTGTGTTCTTATCTTCTTCTGCTCCACACTGAAGATTTTTCAGGTCAGTGTATGAGCAACGATATATATGTCCCTCAAAGTCATTAGAATTACAGAAATTGTTGCCATCAAAGTTTGTCTTGATATATAAGTTTACTTTACATGCTTTAAGATTAGCTTTGAGATCATCCTCCTAATGTTTCAGCCACCCAGCTCTGCACCTTTGTCTTTCTATCAAAAAAATGGGATGCTCTCCTCAGGCACATAAACTATATGACTTTGCTGTCTGATCTGAGATATGATAATTACAGTCAGTGCTTTTACAGACCTGCAAAGATTCAGTACTAGTTATCATATTTTGCCACTTGACACTAGGTGTTTGCTGAAAACAGCCTAGGTGGAAATGAAAGAGGCATTTACATAGCAATCAGTCCAAATCTTGAAGCCATAAAACTATGACAACAGCAGCATAATATTCCCATTCAAAAACTAATTTTGAGTTCAGTCAGTGGCTGGCGCCATAATTTACCAAAGTATTGCTAGCCATGTTGGTATACTTTGTGATATTATCAGCAATCACCACACTTCATTACCGAGATAACAAAACTTGTTGGCAGCCTGAGTCACACATTATCAGTGGACACTAAGAGGACTGTTACAAAGCTCCCCTGTCCTGTGGGAAGCATAAATTCTGGGCCTTGGGATTTTTTGATAGGCTGTGAGATCACTGTTCTTTGTAGCAAAGCCATCAGTGGTCAATAGGATATCTGCAGGATATGAGCCATTTTTTTTTGCATTTACAGGTTTCAAGAATATGATGATAGCTGTCCTTAAATTTGTCCATCAACACTGCATCACACACAGTGCCAATATGAAGTCAATTTAACTTATTTGAAAAAGAAACAAAGATTTCAGAAAACACCTTTTCTTAAGAAGACAAAACCTTCTTTCTCATATAACAGAACCAGATACTGCTGATCTACTAATTAGGGCAGCCAAATGGACTGTCCACAAATCAGAATAATTCATAGCATCAAAGGCTTTAGGAGGATTATGAAAATCACTTAAAAGTTTTCGTTTTCCTCAAGGTGCTTCATTTGAAAGAGCCATGTAGCGGAGACAGTCTGTCATGGCACTGTCAGAATGTAGTCCATGCTGATGTCTACATGTCTTTTGAATTCTCTGCAAATTCACTAGGCAAACAATTTAACAGAATCAGCATGCATCATTCCAGCAGCTGCTGAATTCTACCACTCATCTGAGACTGATAATCTCCCTCCTTCATAAGCCAACCAGCTGGCTAGACCCTTTTTTGGAAAAGGTCAAGGAAGAGACACAGTGGGCATCTGCTTATTCATACTAAATGAATCCAGTTTAATTTCTGTCAAAACAGTGACTTTATTTTGCTACCAGTGTTCCAAAATGTGTCATGAGCTGGTGTATATACAGGGCCTAGATCCTTTGTTTAGAGTCACTCTGACCTTAGCCTTGAGTCATCTATTCTGTAGTGTGAGATGCCATTAATCTATCATATTTGCATATGGCGTGAAAATGAATACGGATATAGATTAAAAGCTACAAGATCTATATGTTCAGATCCCCTCTAAAGTAAAGGGGTATTTGCAAAAGCTATTGTTTGCAAGCCTTCACTCTAATTAATAGATTTGGGGTCAGAAAATGAAGTAGAGACTGAGCCTAAACAGTCATCTGACCTGGTGGAAATCTGTCCAGGTTGGGCTCTCTTCTAGTGAGTTATAAGCAAGTCATGACTTTATGACCACTTGCAGGGCACTGATTAACAAGACTCCTGTGGGAAGCCAACTGTATATACTCAGTATTGATGCTCAAAACTACTATTTCTACAAAGAATGGAGAAAAGACAGGATCCCAGGTTAGAGTTTATAACAGCTAGAATGCTTAGTGGGAAACATACAAGACAGTAAAAAGAAACCCCAGATCTTTTGTGGAGAACTTTAGCTCTTGGGCTTTTAATTCTGAATTGTATAAAACTGGGGTACAGAGTCTGATACTCTCTTCATGGCTAAGGCAAGGAAGAAAGCATGAGAGAACAACTTTGATTAATTTTACAGAATTTTAAATCAAATGTTCACTAGGTATAAATCTGAAATAATTTTCAGAGCAAATCACCAGATTCCTGTTTTGGAACTGAGTCTTCTGCAGACAGTCTGCAAAGTTTGTGTTCCTCTTGGTCCCGTCCAAAATTCTGACCCCATGAATTTTGTGTTCTTGGCTGAACAGTAGGGTAAAGAAAAGGGTTGTGTTCTTACTTCTAATATCTTATAGTCTACTACCGGCGCAACAGTCTGATGCAGAAAGAAGTCAGGTCACTCACTGCCATTTCCACTGAGTTTTCTGAGCTCTTCAGCTTTCTGAGCCAGGAGTTATATTTGTTATAATAAGTAGCACAGGTTTAGGTACCTCGGAAAATCACTGCTTGAAATACTAAGCAGTGAAGGTGTCTCAAACACCTAGGCATTTTAGGCACGGTTTTCCTGCATTGCTCTCTTGAACACAGTTTCCCAATTTCCATCTAAATGTCAACTCCAAGATCCTTGGCATTTTCTTGAATAAGTCTCCTGAGCTCCCTATTATCATGTTCATAAAAGATATCAGTAAGCATCTTTAAAAGATAGTTAAGCTTATGGAGATTGTATTTATCTAGAAATGAAGATAAAAGTATCTTAAAATTAAAAGTTGAATGAGCTGCTCACTGGAAAATCAAGATTTATCTAAAAAGTCTCTGCAGTCTCATTTGAAAAGCTTGTAAATTCAATCATATTAACTTCTTAATCTCAGTATGAAAAATAAACTTGAGAATTGCAGACTTTAGCCTACAGAAGAGAAGGCTCCGGGGATACCTTACTACAGCCTTTCAATGCTTAAAGGGGGCTTATAAGAAAGATGGAGAGAGACTTTTTACCAGGGCCTGTAGTGGTAGGACAAAGGGTAATGGTTTTAAACTAAAAAAGTGTAGATTTAGATTACATATAAGGAAGACATTCTTTACTATGAGGATGGTGAGGCACTGGAACAGGTTACTGAGAGAAGTTGTATATGCCACATCCTTGGAAGTGTTCAAGGTCAGGTTGGACGATGCTTTGAGCAGTCTGATCTAGTGGAAGATGTCCCTGCCCATGGCAGGGAGGTTGGACTACATGATCTTTAAAGGTCCCTTCCAACCCAAACCATTCTATGATTCTATGATTCAGTTTTATCCTATAGGATTCCAGCACTAGAACTAAAGGAATGATTTCCTGTTCTGCTGAAATAGGATAAAATGGTGTTCAGAGGGAGATCACCGTGCCTTAATCATATTCTGAACATGATGGTTTTTCTCCCTGTGCATGAATGTCAATGGGAGTGTGGGCTTATAGTTTCTTGTGTTCTAAATAAAACACCATTGTATAATGGAGTGCTTTTAGAAAGTTATTTAGTTAAAAAAATACATTTCACTTTAAAATAAATATGTCATTAATAATCTTTTTTGCCTTTTAATGTCACAATGAGGTAAACATTTTAACACAATTAATGTAAAAATGTGGAAATTACAGGCTCACAGTTCTGTTCGTAAAAGCAGTACCATAGGGCAGTGACACTTCAATTTAAGGAGACACACTGTAGGAGGAAACAGGAGCTCTAGCACACTTACTTGATAAAAAATTTTATATTTGTATTTGTATTTGTATTTGTAT
>NW_009225280.1:0-200 GCF_000690835.1 Fulmarus glacialis
GGCCACCCTTGGCAGGCATTACGGCCATCAGCAGCCCCCGGCTCACCCCAGCTCCCGCAGGTACGTTGGGGTTCAAGCCCCAGGATGTTCACCCACAGCTTTCCAAGGCAAGGTCCTGGGGACAAAGCTGTCCCCGGGGAGGACAAGGCCCCATGGCGGGGACAGGAGGGGTTGTGTGCCGGGGGGGGGGGGGGGAAGCG
>NW_009225280.1:241-699 GCF_000690835.1 Fulmarus glacialis
TTCGGTGCAAGCGATGGAGAGATGCTGCCTCCGCGGGGTTTCGGTGTCTCTCCGTGGGGATGTGCTGGCGCGGGGGAACTTGGGGGGACACAGCCCCTCCAGGCAGAGGAACTGCGGGGGGCAAGGGGGGCTCTAGAGCGATGGTGTAGTAAAGGGGCGTGCGTGCTTTCAGAGGACGAGGAGGGTTTGTCAGGCTCTTCCTCACTGTGATGGTTTCTCCCTTGTTTTACTGGGAAATGGTGCAAACTAAGAAAGCAGCGTTTCCGCTTCTCTGCCCTCTTTCATGCTCATAAAACGGGACTCTGTGGACTTTAAAAAAAAAAAAGGGTTTCTAACCCAGGAATTCCTCCCTCCTGGAGTACAGACGCCCCTTGCCGAGTTTCAGCCCGAGGTCGTTCTTCTGGCCCTCCTTCAAACCCCCCAAAAGAGACGCTGTGGATGGCAGCGCTGACGTGCCG
>NW_009225280.1:842-1151 GCF_000690835.1 Fulmarus glacialis
ACCCCTGCTTGCTTTTAACCTTTCTTTTTAGACACTCGAGCAGAAAAATGTGTATTTTTATGCCGTGCTCCCCTGCGGAGCTCTGGGCTGCACGGGGATTCAGGCTCAGAGCTTTTTAGCCAAAAAATCTGCGGGGTGGGAGGTCTCCGGCTGCAGGCAGGGCTGCTGGCACTGCTTGCTCGCCCTCTCGGGGTGCTGGGGTGCAGATCCCTGCGGGGATGCGGGTGCTTGGCATCTCTGGGAGATGAGCTGCTCTCTGGAGCTGAGATCTGGGTTTGGAGCTGGTGGTTTAGGAAAATAAAATACCCA
>NW_009225281.1:0-21656 GCF_000690835.1 Fulmarus glacialis
GGCCCCGCCCACCCCCGCGCGTGCCGCTGTAACCTTCTCCTCCGTAGAGGTCCACGTGGCAGACAAAAAAAGCCTCAAAAGCTCCAAATACCCATAAAATTTAAAATTTCTGGGGATGGCGTCAGGGATGACAACTCTCCGCGGCTTGAATATTCGCTTTGTTTTATTCAAACGCCAGAGGTGAAGTACAAACTGTAGTTAGACAGCATTTTGTTTCCTTAAAAACAGTTCTCGGTTACATAATTCCAAACAACTTTCAAAACTAAGTTGTTGAACAGTTTTGCCTAAAATGTTTGTGGTGTTTTGTGTTTTTTTTTTTTTCCTTCAATCCATTTAAAAAAGGATTTGAATTAAAGGATTCAGAATTAAAAGCAGTTACATTTTTTTCACTCTACAAAAAGGAAAGTGAGGATGCAGTTACAGATAGTTCACCACAGATGCCCATTTTGAAGGGACTAAGCTTCTAGAAATATCCTCAACTCCGAACGCAAGCTTTTTCTGAACCATTAGTGGGTCATTTAACCTGAAAAAAACTGAAATCCTACGGGAAGTATCTGTTGCATCTGGCTACGAGTGCAGGTCACACTGCTTCAGGGTAAGAACACAAGTATCACATAAAATTTACATGACAAAAATTAACAACAAAAATAGGGTCAATGCCTCTGCAGTATCCTTCCTGTCCTAAAACATCCACTAGACTGAAAAGAATGATGAAAGTTTTATTTAAATAGCGTGAATTAGAATTTCAGAAAAAAGGGTCAGTAAAACTGAAGTCTACGTATCACCGAAGGACAAAACAAAGTTGTAAGCGACAATTTTAATTCCTGAAACAAATCAAAAACATACAGGTCCTTTAGTGTTTTTACAAAGACTTTCCTAAAGGATTGAATTAATTTTGGTGTAGAACAGAAGAGGGAGGATTGCTCTGCTGCGAGACTAAAAATCAAAGACAAAACCACAAGATGCAATACTAGCATTTGAGCATATAACTTAAAAAGCACTGTGTCATGTGAACAATCACTACTGATTACATCAAAAATATTATACATTTACTTCTTTCATCTCTTAACATTATAAGATAGGTTGGGCAAATACCTGGCACCAAAAAATTGATGCATGATAGTTCCAATACGTTAAACAAAATGTACTATATTAGAACATTAATATTTAAAAATTTATGTCGACTTCTCGTCCAAATTCAGATGGCTTACCACTTCCTAGAAATCCTGTTTACCCTTCTGGAAAAATTAGCAAATTACTGACTTCACCTTCTTTCACAGTATTCACGGTGACTGAAACTTACCCCTAATGGAGAGGTGAAGGAAAGGGTATTATTTTGATACCGCGTTCAAATTACTGTAACAAACTAGTGTCACGTTTTAGCAAGATCTCCCAGCAGTGTCATAAAGTGTGTCCCAGTTTTTCCAAAATCCTGTTGCAAGGGCTTCCTCCCCCACCAATGTAACAAGTCACTCCAGCACCCGTCGGGTTTCAAACACTGGCAGAAGTCTCACGCTGACCTGAACGTAACCCCCTATGAGTCGCACGAGGAGCTAAGAGTTTATTCACCCTCTACTAATTGTTAATCTTGATTTCCCATTTGTAGAGTAACATTATTGTAAAATCTAACTATCTGCAGCACCTGCATTGCTGTTTTAATTTCTAGAAAGAGCAATCCAGGTGCTGCTATATTTGCTATACATTTTAATTGAATGAGTGTAATATACAATTCATATTTGAACATTATGCCATCCAAGTCCACACAATGTCCATCAAATAAATCAATGTGATGTTGCAATAAAATACACAATCTGATTTATCTAAAGTTCCTCATCACGTATCGTATCCGAGAGAGATCCAATGCCTTTAGTATCAGACTGAAGCCAGAGGCAATCGTAAGGAAATAACCAAGTGCGCTTTATGTGGGCGAGCATTCTGACAGTATTTAATGGTTTGCAGCGTCTGCTTGTCGAGGCCAGCCTTCTTCCTCAACGCCAGAGTCATATTCTTCTTCAGATGAATCTTTAGTGGGAGCCCTATAATTAAAACGAACTGATCAGATACTTTAGAAATGGAGCAAAAGAACGGAGACAGTTTCCATGCCACCTGCAAAGTGCCCCAACGACACATGTTCTGACAAGCATCCACCGGCTAAACAACCTCCTGATCTGAAAATGGTCCTGTGCAGATTTATGCTACTATCAGTATGCAGTTGCATTACTGAATTCCATAGCCTTTTGATTTTCAGTAAAGTCACTTGATTTAATTAGTAAATTTTAAATATTCAGCAAACATGGGTGCTGGTGCTCTACAAAATCACTTAAAGCAACCATCACTGTCAGAGTAACACTTTTCACTCCAGTCATTCCCTTTGAGACACTAGCTGTGCTGAGCCAAGCTTCAGGCACAGACACAGATGAATACAAAGCACGTACTCAAAAAAGTTGTCAGAAGTAGAAACCAAGCCAGAGTTCCTAAATTTCAGGCCTGTGTTTTTAACCTGATCCATCCCTTCTCAACTCCATCCTTTGTTCACAATAAAAAATAGGACTTTTTTTTTAAATCCAGATTTGTCCAGTGCTTTCAGCGTTCCACCACATTATTACCATAATACAATCTTTACAACATTAAATTGATTATTTTAACAAGAGTTCAGCAAATCAATAGACATGCCTTTGTGGCTCTCTGCTGCTGCAAGAGCAACGGAGAAGAAAACTGCAGCAGCCTGTTTTTTTTGAACAAACAAAAAAAAAACCGCAAACAAAAAAAACCCTCAGCAGTAGAAAGTAGAAAGAGGAAGGAAAAACTTCTGCTTCAGAAATTCCAGTACAGTCACAATTAAACTTCGGATTTTTACTGTTAACTTAAGATGCTTATAATTTACTTCTATTTCTACAGGTATACACACACACACAAATAGCTTAAAGTAACTTCATATACAAGTTTATTTTAAAATTTCTATTTGAAAACTAAAGCAATACAAACCCAAAGTCTCTAGGACAGAATAGGCACTAATTCAGCTGTGTACAGTAATTGGATCCTTTTTAGGTTGTGTGCATGGTTTTGTGTTTATACGCCTGTTCCTACAACAAACATCAGAATACCTGTCTAGCTGTATTACTCGTCTGTTCTGATACTTCCGTTATGGTTTTACCTAATGTATCCTGGCTCTTTTTTGCCTTCTACAACATCTTTGTCAACTTCCACACATACAATGTCAGAATTGGGCACTTCAAACATGGGCTCCAGCAACAGCTTTTCCTACAAGAAAACAGAGGGAAAAAATATTTCTGTATGCCCTATTCTGCATAACAATGTGGTTAGCAAGCAACTTTCAGAGTTACAGAGTTTTCTTGGAAGAACTCTGAATACCCACAGTTTTAGAGAGAGACTTATTGTATCCACATAAGACCCAGAACTAAGTGAGGTTTTGACTGAAAATTGTCACGATTAGGTCCATACACACAATGAATGTAGGTAGCTTCATTTACTCAACATGAGACTTAATTTACTCACCATTATAGATCGAAGACCTCTTGCACCAGTTTTTCTGTCTAGGGCCAGTCTGGCTATAGCCTTCAGTGCATCTTCAGTTACATTTAATTCACACTACATAAAGAAAAACGGTAAGTTTAAATACTTCATTTATAACTCAACAGTGTGTTGAGTACAACAGTGCAAGCATTACTGAAAATAACAAACAGTAGCGATTTACTTGTTACAGACCAGGACAATTTAGATTTAAGATACATACATAAAGCTTCAGCTAGACTTCGTTTTTGACTAACATTACCAGTATTGACTATGTCCCCTTACCTACAACTACTGTAAGTACCTCTACAGTACATGAAGTGGCTCTTGATGCCTATTCAGGGAAGATCACGGATGTTCATCTGTATGTTAACATGAAGAGCAGCTCAACTACTTCCAGATTACTTGCCCCACAAGGATAGTTATCCAATCTAAACCAGCCAGGTTTTAATGAGTTAGCTTACTTTTTTTTCAGAGTGGGAAGGTGCACATGTGGGAGGAAGAAGTGATTTCAATTGATATTTTAGATCGCTTTAAAACTGTATTTATAAACAAGAATACTGAAGAGTCGTCAAGTAAAAATTCAAACCTTATCCATGCTGAAAAGTGCCTGGTATTGAGGAACTACAGCATTTCGTGGCTCAGTAAGAATCCGTACAAGAGTTTTCTCATCTAGGCTGTGCAGAGGAACCACAACGGGCAAACGTCCTACAAACTCAGGAATCATGCCAAACTCAATGAGATCTCTGGCTTCCACATGACGCAGCAAGCGATCCTTTTCTTCAATATCTTCATGTGGATCAGACTCTCCACTTATGTTAGCAAGATCAGCTGCTGCTGCAGCCCTTCTGCCTTTTCCCATATTAGATGGTGTCCCAAATCCTAGATACTGCAAAACAAACATGTTATGCATACAGAACTATAACAGTTAAGTTTTCTTTATGTAACTACATCACACTCCATATGCATTAAAAAAACATGGAGTGACTGATTATGTCATTACATATTAATTCAAGCTCAAGAAACTAATTATAGTAAAATTACACCCCTTGCACACAATCAGTTCCTTATAACATTTAAATCCCTCAGTAAAGTATCAATACATCACCCTAAGAGCAAGTTTTTCTTAAAATAAAAAAAGTTAGTAACAATACCAGTGACACTAAAAAGGGCTCTTCAGAAGTGAAGCAAATGCATGTAAGAATGCTTACATGAAAAGCTACATGAATTATCACAAACAATAATTCGGATTTCAGTCACCCCACTGTTGTTAAGAAGCAGGGTGCACATTTTGTCAGAAAGCTGCAGCCGGAAGAACTCTGTCTCCAGACATTGACATACAAAATAGTCAACTGCATGACTAGGTATTTTAAGAAGATGATAGCTTTTAGCACCATTTGCTCAAATTATGAGAGTATCAACAGTAAAAGTTTTTTTCTACTGATATCCCAAGGTTTTCTCAGTTTCATACTTGGTACACTCCAACTGAAAGAAACCCTATTATAATTGCTAGAACTGTTTCACATATTCTGTTTTTAAGAAACACAGGACATGACAGTAAGGTAAGAAGTTTACCACCTACGTACGGACAGCAAGTCCTCTACCAACAGCTTTCAACCTTCCCCCCCGCCCCCCCCCATTTGCATATGCAAAAAATTTCTGTGTAGAAGCAGAGACCATTGCAAGCTACTTAAGCCTACTAACAAAAGGCTTGTTCTTTGCTATCTTTCTTAGGCTTGACCTCAGGTTCCCAGGCAACAGATGGAAAACTACTGCTCTACCAACAAACTTAGTGGGTTTACAAATGTGGCAAGACCTTTAGGAGTCAGTACTGTGAACAGTAATTAACATAATCGTTTTTCACTTCAAATACAGCCTGATGCACTCACTTTTTCATTTTTTCTCCTGCTGATAATTCTGTCAAGACCATTAAAAGCACCAGAAGCCACAAAAAGGATATTCGTTGTGTCAACCTGCACCGTTTCTCCACGTAGCTTACGAGAATTCTTTTCTGGAACGTTTACTATTGTGCCTTCTAGTAATTTTAACAAGCCCTAAGAAGGAGAGAAGAAATAAGCAATATAAAATTCCACTGTGTAGCATCATGTAAGAAGGTGCACCATACTGTGCTTACTTTCACATATGTACTTACATTTTTTAATCCCTTATACCTTTATAGTAACAGCAAGAAATCAGTTTTCCATACAACACAAACAATCCCACTCATGGATAGACAAAACCCTTTCTTTAATGTGACTCCCATGCACATTATGAGCTGCACTTAGTAGAGAATTGCTTTAAGAGTTTTGTCAAAAATGGAAAATGTTATCTATTCCTGCCTACATAATGCAACTTGCTATCTGAACACTGCAAAGACGTTTTTCAATTAAAACATTTCTATGAAGCAGTCTAGAGTTGCTTTTGAGATTTTTTTGGAATGAAGAAGGTAAAGAGGAAAGATGAGAGTTTCAAAGATTAATAATTAAGGAACTGAAGAACTACGACTCTATACACTCCTGTGCTATTTGACATATGATAGGATGATACATAGGCTCGATGGGCTGTTCACTTACAAAGCAAAGTCACTCCACAGAAGTACTTACTTGTTGAACACCTTCTCCTCCGACATCCCGTAACTGATGAATACCAGGAACGCTGCCAATCTTATCTACTTCATCCAGAAAAACAATTCCTGCAGTTACAGAAAATGGGTTTAAGGAAGACTCCAATTTTTAAGAGAAGCAAGAACTTACACACAGGGAGGAACATAATTTAAGATAGCTGTAATCTGCTCTACTGCCATACCATAGACTGTAAAAATGTATGCAATCTTGTCCAACTATGGACAAGAACAAAAACTGCAAGATATGTTTAGAGCTCTTCTCAGGTTTATTATTTTGATTTAAAGTGTTAAAATTCAGGTACATGAAACAGGAATATAAATTACAGAAATACTGATGGTGTCAAAGTTTAGAACACTTAAGCAAGATTAACACAGTCTATGAATGAAATTCAGGAAACATACTGTAAAAGTTTACCTTGCTGAGCCTTTTCTACATTGTAGTTGGCATCTTGCAGGAGTTTCGCAATAACAGATTCAATGTCTTCCCCAACATAGCCAGCTTGAGTCAAAGTAGTACAATCACAGATAGCAAAAGGTACATCTAGGCATTTAGCTAGAGTCTGAGCCAGCAAGGTTTTACCTGATAAAATAAAAACTGTATGTTATATCTGCCGTACATTTCTCTAGAGCACACAAACCCAAATATTTACCATAGGATCATCATTACTGTCATTAAACATTTTGAATGGTGCCAGCATGTTCATATATTCATCTATTTTCCAAGGGAGCCAGTTTTCATACATAGTGTTTTTTATGCTGGGCAAGCTGTATTTCTGAATTAAACTAATACTATACATATGCTTGAAATGCATGCAGTATCACAAATAAAATGTCACACAATTTATAAACCAAAATTCATGTACTTGCACAGATTAAAGATTAAATAAACCAGTAGCCCTTTGCAGACACTCAGGGTGCAATGCAAAGTCCAACTGCTCCTCCTTTGAAGTTGGGGAGAAGCAAAATTAAAATACTATTTAATGAATGTTCTCCCAAACAGTCTGCAAAATGCTATTACTTCAGCACAAACACTCCCACTTTTTATGAACACACAGATATAATTTCTTTTAACCCCCCTGTAACTGATCTGTCCCAGAGGTGAAACAACACTACCCAGAGCATCTCAATTTGCCATCTAAAGCAGAGAAACTTTGAGTTTTATTTCAGCTCAGTGAAAGTTGCGTCTTCTAATCAGTCAGTAAATACAGGCATTAAAAAAAAAAAAACAAACCCACAACAAAACCACATGACTAGACCTCCCTCCTTTTCAAGGCCCTTTAGCTCAGCTTGTTACCATGGCATGAAAGCACAAAATCCCAGTTTGGAATTCAGAGTTCAGCTTTTTATACACCAAATTGGAATAGTCACAAAAGAGAAAAATCACTCATTAACAATCAACTCTAAGAAAAATCTGACACTTATAAAAACATGCAGCTGCATACCTGATCCAGTTGGTCCAAGCAGCAAAATATTACTTTTTTCAAGTTTTATGTCATCATTGGGTGAATCTAGTACTTCTCCTCCCCGTTTTTCCTGAGGTATCTGCTGGTTCATTTGTTGCTGCATCGATGCTCCTAAAGCATTACCATGTGGACTGATTCCAGCAATCTGCAGTAGTTCTGAAGAGAACAATAGTAGTACTGTTTGAGCACTGACAAGGTCTGCCATTACCTTAAATACACAATAAAAACTTTGTTCTTCTGTTTTTTTCTGCAAACCTATAATTCTATCTATCTGTACAGAAGTTTAGAGACTGCAATAGAAATATGGTGCTATTATTACAAAAACATCAGTTCCAATCGTATTTTTTGCACAAGCACATATTTGCATATATGAAAAGAAAATCCAATGGTACAGTGGATTATCTAAAAATATTCCTCTACGTTAAAAACAAGTGCTAGAGAAATGTTCAGTCCTTACGAACTGACTCATTTTAACTGTAACTTTTTTTTTAAAAAACACAAGAAGAAATAAACCCAAACTGTTCATCTCTATGATGAGAAAGTACAAGGACTGGCATATTGTAACAATTACAAAAGCAATGCACAGGTCTACTCTCAAGAATTAAAGACTTGTCTTAGTTCAGTTGTTACAGGTTTAGTCTCTATCCATGGACACAGAGATTGAGCTGGATTTTCTTTTTTCAGAGCACTAGTTTTAATTGGCTTGCAAGGTAGAATATTGAAGATTAAGAAAACTGCTTAAAGAGGTGTAACCGGGATTACAAATTGATCTACACTAGACTAAGGAAGAAGTTCAATAGCCAGTGACAGTTCCTGTGGACTGAAAATAAACATGACTGACCTCACCCAGATTTAAAAAAAAAAAAAAAAAGGCATTCTGAGGTTCAAGGTGACAGTGCCTTTTAAGAGTACAAATACCCTGCAGAAAACAGTTGTCTTGTGTGGCATTATTAATATAATCACATCTCAGTTCTAAATTAAAAATAAGTCTCAATTTCCAATTGTTCTATTGAGGACAAATCTAAGGACAGATAATTATTGAACCGACTTCATAAAAAGTATCTTTACATTTTACTTGCTTTCCACCTAGAACTAGATAAAGGGTCAGATCCTAGTCACCTCCGTTAAAAATATGCACAATGCCACCAATTAAATTTACTTGTAGAAGAAAAGCAAACAGGATTTTACCTAGCATTTCAAACCAGCGGTCACTAAAGGCTATTCTACATTAACATCAAAAGAGTAAATATTGCAGAGGAGGACATGAGGAGAGAGTTCACTTACTTGTAAATCTGTACTCATCCTCCCGTCTTCTGATTTCTAATTCTAAGAGAGAGGATGGAAACAGTAATAAAAAGTAAGTTTATAAATGCTTATAAATTCTCCACCTCTTGCCCTCTTCTGAATACATCTCATCACTGTGTATGAATGTATTTCTAACAAGAAATCCCCACATGAATTAGTTTTTATTGCTGTCAAGTTTAACCCAAACCCCAACTTGCACGCTTTTAAAACGACAGCAAGCTTTCTACTACTTAAAACAGTAACAATCTATTACCTCTGATTTTCACTTTAAAACCACTTATAGAAGGGGAAAAAAATGCTGTAATATAATCTTGCTATAATATAATCTTAAACTCTCACATTTGTATCTGAGTGTTACAATGTAAGATTGCACATATTTCAAAGTACTATCTATTATAAACATTCACTACCAGTCCCTCTGGGTGTGCACCAATCTATCTTCCTGTGGAGGGTCAGGAACTTCTCTATGCCAGGTACACAACTGCTCTGCTACCATTACCAGAACAGTGCTACTAATGCCTCCCCCTCAGTTAAAATACTTCTTTACATAAATTCAAAAAACAAAGATTTCTGTTTGCTTAGCATACTATTTATTGCAAGACAGAACAAAACACCTTTAAAAAAAAAATTTAAAAAAATCAAGGTACACTTTGAATCAGAAAGAGTAACTTAATCCTACTTCTAAAAATAAATTAGATCAACATAGCTACACACTTACTCAGCAGCAAAAGTACTGCCAAGAGTAACTCCATCTACCCTTGCTGGATATGGAACAATACTATGGTGACCAACGGATGCTGCCAACAGCAGCAAACGAGGTTAGAAAGCTAGCTATTCATCAAGTTACCTATGCAAAATATTGATCAGATCTTCATGATCTGCATTGTTGCTTGCAGATTAAGTAGCAGATTTACCACTAAGCAGTACATGAGATTAGAAAGAAAAGTTTAGGAGGCTCACTTTATAAAGTTAAAGGAAAATACCTAATAACATGCCTCAGTAAAAAATGCTACCCATGTAATATGGTAGGCAATACCCATGGCATCATAAACCTTCTGGATTACTATTTAAATAAATCACAGAAGTTCACATACAGTGAAAATTAAATTTAATAGAAATTCTTTTAGATCGTTTCAATTACAGAACATCCAGTGTCAAGGTAAAACCCTTCTCAGGTTTCTTAAGTTACGGCCCTGAAGCAGTTAAGTTTTATTTGACCAGAAAAATACCAAACATCATACAAACCTCTTGGTGTTAAAGAAGTCTGCTTTTCAACTTCTGCTTGCTGCCTCAGGTTAGCTGGGATATTATTGTAGATTCTCTTGTAATGATTGTACACAGCAACCGAAAGCACCTTCTTGGCAAAACACTGACCAACAACGTATTTGTCGAGGTAGTTATAAATCTGAAAAACAACTCAATCTTAGTAACAGTTCTAAATCACCTTGCAGCAAAAAATTAAAAATAGTATATTGTGCCAAAGGTGGACGGTTGGTGAGGGTTGAGGTTAGCCTCAGAGTCACAAGGAGAAAGTGAAGGTACTGGACTTCAGTCACAAGGCAAAGGCAGAAGAAAACAAGCCCAACTACTTTTATTGGATCTACTTGTTCCCTGTATCAGTGCTCTGCTGGGTCACGTAGCTCTCAAAGGTTTAATCTTGAGCTAATCGTCTTTCTTGTTTGTTGCTCTGCCACAGTAGACTGTTACACACCTGATGCAGATCAAGCAGCAAAGCATTTCGCCATGCTGTAATACAAGGAAACATTGGGGTGAAATTAAGAACCATACCTTTTTCGGTGGAGGCGGCGGCTTCTGCTGGAATGCCAATTTCACAGCTTCTGCTGCTGACTCGGGCTCTTTAATGATGCTCTTTTTTGTGTCTGCCTCTGACAGTACAACAAAAAAATGGTGACACTTTTCACACTTCACAAAACGGGTGGAAGCTGCAGAAAAATAAAACAAAATGGTAAGAGGGATTGCTCAGACAGCATTCATTCAACTGCCTGAGTTTGTCATACACAGGACAAGCACCTGTAAGACAGCACAGCCACCTCTGTGTTTACACAACACTTCCCCTTCATTCACCTTAGGAGCTTTAAAAGCAGTTATGAAATTTGACACAGAGGGAATGCAATTTGCCCAAAAAGTCACAATGCAGGGCAGCAACCAAACAAGGGATTAAAAAGCAAAAATTTATTTTGTACTTATTCAGTAGCACTACACTCAGAAGAGGAAACTTTGCATCTCAGAGCGATGCAAAATTAATGAGGGCTTCTAACTATGCAGGAATTGTTCCTAACTCTCAAAGTAGCAGGCAAAAAACTTGTCGTTAGGGACAGACCACTCTAAAGTGCGGGGAAGCAATCTACAGTATCAAAGATAGCATGCAGCAGGTTCAGAAAGGACAGCTTTGTCTGGGTCTCTGCATCCCACTGGCTGTGGAACACTATGGAGCATGCTCGAGACCTAAGCCCAGGACACAGAGCACAGCGGGGTCACACAAAGGGCTCATCCCAACAAGAGGCAGCTGTGGTATGCAACAGATGATCAGGACTTTGATGTTTTGCAAGATCTTTTGCTTATTTATTTTTACTGTCAAGAGTAGAACAAATTTCTTTCAAATTCCAAAAGCCAAACCCTCCTACCGCTGACTTTGTGAACCATGTCTCAAGAAATCATGTTATCTGCAAAGACTGGTTTCAAAAGCCTGCAAACTAGGACTTGCACTACTGTTTTTTTCCTTTGGAAAAGCAAAGTTGAAATAATCGAAAATAGAGAGAAGAGTAGAAGTAGAGAAGAATAAATCTGTAATTCAAAATAGATCTTTTCTGACCATATTGCTATGCTATTAAATGCAAATCATGCGCAATAGGACTGATTTAAAGTAAATACATTAGTAAATGTATTAAATTAAAAGCAAAGCAAATATAGCAAAACAACCACATGAAAAACTTCAATGTCAAAGCTTCTGAAATCCTAAAAAGTTTTTGGAAAATGGCTTGAACACCGTAGATTTTAATAACAACCTCTGGCAATAAACAAGCTGCTTATTTATAACTTCTTGTTGCCTCCCATAGAGCTGGCATCAGCAAAAGAGGAGCAGGGTTCTTTTTTTAATATTAAACACACCTTATGACTGTATAAGTAAGACCAGCAGATTATTTTAATAGTTTAGCACATAATACCACGACCATCACAGCTTTATTAACTCTGCTCCAAAGAAAATTGAAGAACTGCTGGAAAGTTCTCCTGGCAACCTTCCAAATTACTGTTATCTGCCTGATGGGAACGCAATGGAGAACCACTTGCATGCACCCCTCTTACATAACTTTAATTTAGCAAAAAAAAATAGGGAAAAAAACCCCAAACTTTCTCCCAGCGCTCATTCAAAACACCTCTGATATTCTTAACGACTACACTGCCATGAGGCTGTTTTCCTTCCTTATGCAATGCTAACAGTCAGCTTCATTAAGATCAAATAGCCACGAGAATATTTGCCCCCTTTGTAGATCCACAGGAATGGTTAAAAAAAATAGAAAATAAAATAGAAAATAAAGAGCAGGCTATAAGAATACTATTGTGCATCTTTAAAACATCATTCACCAAAAAAAATTATTATGCAGAGTACACTTTTATAAATTAATCCACGCAGCACAGAGGAAGGTTATTAGAGATCTTCCTAATTTTCAGCAAGACCAATAAGGTCCGTGGTTACAGAGGAACTTTGATGTATGGGATGCCCCGAGGAGGAGACTCTGTTATCAAAACACAGCTGTGAAAATGGCCAGTTTCTATCATCTACACAGCAATCTGGGAAAAAGTATCAATATGAGTTCTAACAAAACAAAAAAATGTGAGAAGTTCGCTCTGAAATGCAAGCAAACCAAGTTTAAGTACTGCTATCTCCCTAAAACTAAGCATTCAAAATTGCAAGCAACTTTGCTGTTTTTAAATACTGGCATGTTTTCCTATGTTCCTTTAGCAAACACATAAAAGCACAGCAAAGAGCTTTCATGTCAAATTACCTCACTGTCATTAAGATGTCTGCAAATATTTACAGTGTGGTAAAATGCAAGTCAAGTGTTGTTTTTGGTTCAGGCAACATTACCCCAGAGGCTGCGTTTGCAAAGAGATTTCTAAAGTCCGTATGAGCTGACTTTGCCAACGAGAAAGGCCGGGTTTTTACAATACATACAGGCAGCCAAAACAATCAAAGGATTAATCTTAAAAACACTTGTAGTATTGAGATCATGGGCTACTATTAAATTGCTATAAGATAAAAAGACATCAGGAAAAAGAGAGCAAGGAAGCTTCTTGCCTATTAAGTACGTACAGTAACAGGGAAGTCTTGCTTTGGAGGATGGGAGCTAACCTGATGGCATCAGGCGGAGACAGTAAAAGCAGCGCCTAGATAAGGCTTCTTATGTCAATCAGCTTTATAGCTATTGGATTTCACCCTACATCTGAGGCTCACATTTCACTGATCACAAAACTCTCCTTACAGAGTCTCACAACCCAAAACAATACAGGAACTGCTGAGAAAGTGTGTCAAAGCAAAATTCCTTTTGGTTTGCGTCATATTCTTCCTTAATTGTTAATTACTGGAAAACCATTGCCAAGCAAACCCTTGTGCAAGATTTGCAGATACAAAGTGAAGCCCCGTTAAAAACAAACTCCACTGGACAACCAGCCTGTCACACTGCCACTCGATGGCAATTCATTTATTAATAAATGTGGCTTTTATTCAGTGTTTTGTTTCTCTACTTCTCTCAAAATGACTGAAAAACCTAATATTTAAAAACTGAAACAAAAGCTAATTGCATATTTTCGTTTGGCTTTAGATATTTACTTAAGGCTTTGCAGTTCGGCAATTCAAACCAGAATTGACCAAATTCATCATTTTTCCTGACTAAGCAACATAAAAGGCTTATCTGAAAAATGAAGTTACAGTATATTTAATACAACCTGCAACCCATTCATTTTGGGCAGAACGGGATGGATTTTTTTTTTTTCTTATTTGTTTTTTTCTTTTTTAAAATTGTTTTTAAGATAATTAGAACTTAGTTCTTCCATTTTCCAGTTGCTTTATATTCTACAGTTTGGCTGGGAAGCAGTGTGCTCAAATGAACAGACTAAACCAGAAAGACATAGGTTCAGAGAAAACTTAACCATGACTCACAGGAATTTCTGAGAAATTAAAGCAATTACAATCTTTGGTTTAATTTTTTTTAAGTTACCAATTAATAGGAAACTGATGACTGCTGTTCTCAAGATGAACAAAAAAGTCTTCTCTATTCTGTTATCTGGTGACACTGCGCTTAGTTTGAACACTAGTAACAGACTTCATTTAAAGGCTGTAAAACCCTAAAGCCTCAGAGTAGAACGTGCAAGGATGAGAAAAGTAGATACATTTGATAATTCACAAGCAGACTTCCTTATATTTTGACTTTCAAGCTTCTGACAAATCTGACCAGCTGTAACACCTTACAAGTACAAAGTGGGTTTCCAGTCCCAAGCTGTTTACAGTACCTGTGCCATTCTGATACCACAATTCAAGTGCAGTATCACTACTTGTGAATTTGAGATTGCATATACCAGACATTTTCTCCCATAATGTTAGTATGAACAAGCCCTCTTCCTAAGAAAGTTTTCAAACGCGCTTAAAGATTCCTAGCAACATTGACAATAACTAAATCGTATCTCTGCTTTTCAGCAATACACAGTGATTGTTCCACTCTGGGGCAATGCCTGAATGGTATTTCCACATAAAAGCAAACTCCAATAACAAGGGGAGCAAACACACCAGTGAAGTGAGAGAATTTCAGAATGTCTCTGTCTACTCATGAATCATCTGATAAGAAGGTAAATGAGGTTGAAAATCCTTCCACTGTTTTCAACCACACCTCGTCCAGGGAGAGGCCAACATATTGAACACCACACAGGATTGTATTTCTGGTTCCATCAACTGGTGCCAGATTTTTCAAAAAACCTTGTTGCCTATAGTTTCAAACAAACAAACAAAAAAGCTTATTATTTCTGGGAAAAAAAATAGTAGCTGAGGACCGATCCTTTTATCTAACATAAATAAATATATTGTTATTATAGAATTGTCTTGTGATTCATGATGTTTGATCATTTTTATTACGTAGTATTTTATACGAGTAGCAGCACATAATAGCATATCCACTCATTGTTTTCACCAACTGCGATATTAACAATGGCTGAACAAGTTTATGCTGACCTTGTCTTAAGCTTCTTAGTGCACAAGTCTGGTTATGACTTGATACTTCCTCCTTGAGCCCCACCAACTGACAATGCGTATTTGCTTTCTGACAACTATTTTCTAGGCTGGTCTCATTAGCACTGAAATAAGGAAAAATGTCTTCAAGTTTGATAGAACCTCAAGCATAACTGCCATTAATTTGGACTGTACTTCAAAAAAAGTAGCTATTGCTGCTGGACACCAGGCATCTGACACATTTTGGATTTTCTGTTTGGACTTTCCAGCCTCCTATTTGGAACGTATTATGGATCTGACTTCGCCACAGAAGACCATTCTAGTAAGCCATCTGTCATATACTAATTCCTCTGCTTGATAAGCACTTCGATTACAGTACATGCAGGATTAAAGCTTTATTATTCAGTAAACAAAGGACAGACATTACAAACGTACAAATATATAAGTATTTATATAATGGACAGAAAGAAATATCAGTAGTTAAAATGGTATTGTTTATGTGAGCATCTCTTCCACTGCATAAAATGTAATGAACTATTTTAAAACTGCATATTCATAGTTGCGGTCCGAATTCCACTGCCACATTCTGCTCCACCACACATCATAGGAAATTACACAAATGTATCCACAGAGACAATACATGCTTACACCAACATGGCCAAACTAAGCGTAACAAAATTTTTGAAATTGTAAAATTAGGTAGGCTACAACTTGGGTATCAGGACTATGTTAGGTGACAAATATAGTCATATCTATGCCTATTTAAAAAAGAAAGTATTCATTAAAACTTACACACAAAGGTCTCCACGTGTGTGCACAAGTCACCACACTTTGGGCAGCGCAGCTGGTTCCCTCCTTTCCCAGAGCTTCCAGAGCTTGACTTTTTACCACCTCCCTCACCGACAGATTTCTAAAAAACATATCCAGACAATTAGCCCCAAACAATGGAGCAGTTACATTAGGCATTTAGAAGTGTGTTTATGGAATCCAGTAATGTGAAAATTGCAATAGCTGAATGACAAAATAACTACTGTCAGAATTTTTTTAAGGCTCTGAAAACTTAGAACACCACGATATAAACATTTTGAAGTGTACACACATCTGTATTTCCCAGGTCTGCCAATTTTGGATGCCCATGGAAGAGGCATCCAATATCTACATTAGAACTGCTTGACTGGCACTAGAACAATAACAAGCTAAACTATGTCAAGAATGTTTTAATAGTGTATTTCAATGTAATTTATTCTAACCCCAGAGAAGAAAACAAATGATACTTATAGAGACAGTAATTTCATTATCGCAACTGTGTTGATTCTAAGGGTTTCTGAAGCCACAACTCTTCTCACGTCCTTGACAGATGTAGTTATGCTGGCAGATGGCTGTAGGGTAGATATGGCCTATAAAACAAGCATCTCGGAAACTGCTTGGAAATATTTTACTTCTAAGGCAGAGTTCCCTGACAGAGACCTACTTGTCTTTCTCCGTGCTACCCTGCTAAGTGGTGTTAAGGGTAACATTTTTTAAATCTATATCCGTTTCATGCCTTCGTACTTTGATTAATAATAAAAGCTATTATATTTTAGGAAACAGCAAAGATCTCTCTCCTCTTTTCTAAGACAGTTCCCCATTTTTTTAAGCCTTGCTTCCCTACTCATTGCTCTTCGGAAGCCTTCTCAAGAAAAAAAGACTATTAAAAATTTTTTATCTTCCTTCTTTATGTTTTAAAAAAGTTTAATCTGAACCTTCAGAACATGCCTGTGTCATCTGGACAGTTCCTCAGATGTCATAACACGCCGTACTAAGGCAAAGTTACTGCCTGTGAACTCTCAAAATCTTATTTGCTGACTAAAGAGCAGTTTTATTCTCAGGTAATCATTTATCTGAAGAAGCTGTTTATTAACTATAATTATAGAGAAAGACTAGGATGAAAATAGATCACAATTTACTAACAAGAATAAAACTAGTCTCCTCACAAACTTTTCTTGCGTAATATAACTACCAAATCAGTGCTGCAAACAAAAACATTTTAAAATATACTTACTTTAAAAAGCCTACTTGGGAGTAGCAGGCTTGTGAAGGAGAACAGTTCCGATTACTACTCTTTCCTGAGATCCTGAAACCTGCTGTGGATTTATAACATTCTACAAAGTTTTCAAGTGCCCCTTTATGCTAGGCAAAAAGATTTATAAAACTGGGAAAAGCGTTATGGGATGTTTATAAGGTTTGTCTGCTAACAAATTCACAACACAATTCATTTTTTCCTCAGTCAGTTATAGCAATTTGAAGGATTAGAAATGTCAAGAGTTAGCAAAAATTTTAAGAAGATTCTAATTTTAAGTAAGGAAAAAAAAAATCTACTAAAAACATTTAAGAAACATTTTATATAAGCTACTGTAAAACCTAATGCATGGAGATTACCTTGCTTCCATCTCCAGAACCATCCTTGCTTGCACCATCCTTTGAAGCAAAATACGCTGGTGTTTCCGAAAAGTTTCTAAGAGGAATTCGTCTTAGGGAACAAGTTTCAAAAGTCCCAAGTTTTCCTAAAACAGGGATGCGTGTACGACCACAAGTAATACCTAAAAAAAAAGGAAACATGAAAATTAAACATTGAAAATACTCTAGTTCTAATACTCTATACTCTAATCCAAACCCCAGAATTTATTTACATTAAATGGAGCTCAAAGGTTTCAGCAACAGAACTCAACTCTGAACATCCAAATTTCAGTTATCCAAAAAAAATTCTCTTCACCACCTTAATGTTGATCTCATTAAAAGCTGTCTGGATTGTCCAAAAATGACCCAAAAGTAATTCCAGGTCCTGTAATGTCAGACAATTGACAGTCTCATTGTGTCATGAAATAGGGAACATCCCAGTTATGAAACCAACCCTCAGAATGATAAATACAACCACCATCCAGCACTTATTGTGAAATAATTCAACCCCTGAAGTAAGAGAGAGGCCTTTGAAGTGTCTCCTTATTATGCAAAAATTACAAAAGAAGTGTCTCAGACTCATGGACTGCACGTCTGGATTTGGCTTTCACCTGTGAAACTCTACTAAAATCTAGTTTCTAGGAATTTGAGGTACTGCTTGACAAAAAAAGTTGTCCTGAGGAAAACTGAAAGGTACTGTCGTATTTGGCACATGCTGACAGACAGGCACAAGTAAATTCAGCGTAATCTTAACTTTGTTGAAATAGCTTATTGCCAACATGAAAAAAAAAACCTCACTGAGAAACTAAACAGCCTTTTCCTCCTCTTGCAACAGTGGGTAGGATTACATTTCATGATTAGGTATGATGTGAATCAACATATGTCGTGCTTGTGATTTCAACATCTCTCAACATAGACAAGAGCCTGGAAGCCACATCTCATATCTCTCTCTCATTTAAAGTGGCAAATTTCTCACTTGCTCTCTGGTTTTGACAAGAACTCTGTAACTTACTGACAGAAGAGCTATATAGCAACAATGACAATTAAAAACTTGCTGATAATACATGGTTTTACTGTTAGAGAGATGAGAGAATCCTATAGAAAACTCAAAAAACTCTTCTAAAAAAAGAATAAAAACAGTAAGAATGGCAAGAGGAGTAGAGTTTATTTGCTCTGAAAGAGGTAACAATGACAACTAAGAGCTGGAATCTTAGTTGAAAGAGGACGTTTAAGAAAATTCACCTTGCTACTGTAACAGGAAAACAGAAAAATAAAGAAAAGCATTACGGACGATTCCTAAACCAGGAAAACTCTCACAGGCTTCTGCAAAGTCACAACCAAGAAGACAGTCTCAAATGAGATTTGAAGTTGGTTTATTAACTTATATGCTGCTTAAGATTCCTGAACTAGAAGACAATTTGCAGTTATTTTTAACGTGACAAAATCTAATCTTTCAAAAACCTGTAACAGCATTACTTCTGTCTGTAAATGTGAGGAGGAATAATGATCAATGTGCTTTCCAATTTTAAATTCCTCTGCCCAGTGCCACTGCCGCACAACAAGACACTTCAGATTACATAGGATAAACTATGAAAATACTACAGTAAACTTAAAAATACTGGCTCACTTTCACAAGCAGTTGTGTTCTTTCAACTGAATCCACAGGGAGCTCTGAAGACTACATGCGCCAAGTGCACTTGTCAGTACAGAATAAGCTGTGGTGAACGTTTACAATGCAATAGCTGTTCTGCATTAATTCCCTGTCTTGGGGACTTATTCCTCATAGATAGTTCCTTTACTGAAATTTGTTTGACCAATTCTAAAGGGAACTGGGAAAAAGACCCCTTAACAAAATAAAAAAAACCAAACCACCTCACCTCCCCTGACCAAAACCTGAAGTCACACAACTTCCCTGCAACGCAAGGAGATTTGGCCAGTGGAGAAAGGACAAAGCACTAATACAGAAACGTAAATATTTTACCACTAAGCACTGCATGAGAACTAAAGATCACCGATTTTAACTCAGAGCGCCTCCGTGACATACAAAATACACTGAAAACTGTATTGGATGAACTATGAAACTATGCAGTGTCGAGTACTGAGCCAGTAAGTGCCACATTAGTGACTGTGCCCACCTGTTGGTCAGAAACACCGCAGCTGCGGGGCTTCACCTCCAGCATTTGACGCTGGCAGCAGACCCAGGCTAGCCAGCAGCATTACACCCACACTGTAACGCTTTTGTTGCTGTTAAACTCACTCTCACAAAAGTCTTAGCTGGCCAGCCTTTTGGGAACATTAAACTCACCCTGCTACACGTGCTGAACTCTAAAGGGTATAGATAGGCTAAACCAGAAAAAAAAAAAAATCATATTACTGCTACATCAGCTTGTGGCTAAATATGAAAAGTCTTGTCCCTGTGCTTATCATGAGGTCCGAGTGATTTTTTTTTGACAAAATATCACTGTATAATTAAAGAATGAAGCAGTAAGAAACTCACCACAACTACTTTCTTGCATAAATAAGCCCAGAGGCAGATTTTCAGGAGGAATCAACATTCCAGCCCAACGCCTGGCAACTTCCACTGAATGATCCAGATACCAATAAATGTTGAAATATGCAACAGCTGGTTAGCACAGCAGTATTTGCTCACACACACAACTGGCAGACAGGGCTTGGGTGTTTTTTGAAACAGTAAATTTAAAGGACATGTACCTAACATAAGACTGTTGGTAGCAGCAGCAATGGCATCTATCCAGGGTGTTCAGATTAGTGTGTTAAGAAATAATGGCAAGCTCTTTTACACCTTATTAACCTTTAATTGTTACTTGAGGAAAGAATTACTGACTTTTAGGGCAAGCTTCAAATGTCTTGGAAGAATCTCTTGCCCAAGGAAGCGACAGGGAGCCTGTGACAGAAGAGAAGTCTCCTCTTTGTCTCACACAACACTTGATGGACTAGACTGACCCATGCACGCTGAATACTCTCAAGTTTGTACCAACCAGCAATAGCAAACAAAGTACCTGGCAGAAGACGTAATCTGTTACAACAACAAAAATGCACCAAAATAAGTTTGTTTTTTGGTTTTTTTTTTTGGTAAAAGAACTTTCACAGAAAGCCAATACATAAATAATCTTATTACTCCATATCTGTGTTTTAGTCTCGTTTGTTCTTTTACGTATCTCTTTTAAATCCTAGTTTTGGCAAAAAAAAAACAATTTTTAAAAAAAGATAATTCTGAAGTTAATTTGGAACGTTACTTGCTTTAAAGTTTATTGTTTCGGTGGGTTTACATGAGGCCAGACAGGCTGGAGTTGAAAGTACTGGTTTAAACCTTTCAGCACAGGTGACATCAGAGATGTAAATGTAAAGTCAACTGCAATGACTTAACTCACCTCCTGAAGGCAGTAAATCATCTCTGACTAGTCAGGCTATTGCTGAGGGTACAATCATTCAAAATCTGGTTGCAAATGTGGCAACAGCAGAGATTTTCAGCACAATTTGGGGGTGGTCTACCTTTCACCAAAAGCAGCACATGGTACATCAGCTCTCACTACCCACAAGAACACGATGAAAAGGAGAAAAGTAGTAAAAAAAGTAACAGCCTCCCTCCGCTTCAACTTCCAGTAAGTGGTTTGCACAACCTCACCTTTCCACTATGTTGGAAATTACTTTTTGCTAACTGAGCCCAAGTCTTTATGAGAAATATTTCAAGTTCAGGCTGCAAAAACCGTAGGTTTTTAATCAGTCAGCTTATTAAGCTCATTTACTAGCACTGCAGGGTAGCACCCCCTGCACAACTGCCGCTGAAAATCACTCCCGTGGAAATAAACTCTATTCTCGCATTACATTTCCCAAAAGATATTCCAGTGGGGGCTAACTTTCCAGAACTTCACACCGTGTAATGCTGCCCTTAACCCTGACACGCCACCGGCCGTCTCCTCACGCCACCCTCGCTGACACCAGCAAAACATTAGTGGAAAAAAAGGAAAAGGCCGAAGCAGCCGCCCGTCGCCTAACCGAAGCCCTTATCGCAGCGCTGCAGCACGGAACTCCCCAGGCC
>NW_009225282.1:0-1076 GCF_000690835.1 Fulmarus glacialis
TTAGTGTTAGGATTAGGTTTCGCTTTAGGGTTAGTGTGAGATCTTAGGGTTACGGTTTGAGGTTAGGGGTAGCGTTAGGGTTAGGGTTAAAATTAGGGGTTCGCTGTTATTTGAGGGTTAGGTTCATGGTTCAGTTTAGGTTTAACGTTAGGGTTACGCCAAATTGTTTGTGTTACGGTTTGGTGTTACAGTTAGGATTAGGCTTACGCTTTGGGGTTAGGGTTAGCGTTAGGATTTAGTTTTAGTGTTAGGTTTCACCTTAGCGTTCGGGTTAGGGCTAGGGTTATCTTTAGGATTCAGGTTGTGCTTAAGGTTAGGGTTTAGGATTAGGGTTTGTGTTAGGGTTAGGGTTAAGGTTAGCGTTAGGGCTGGGGTTCAAGGTTGGGGTTAGGGTTCGGGATTACGGTTAGGGTTCTGGGTTAGGATTAGCATTAGGGTTAGGGTTTATCGTTAGGGTTATGGTTAGGGGTTAGGGTTTGGTTTAAGGTTAGGGTTAGGCTTAGGCTTAGGGTTATCATTAGGGTTAGGGATATGGGATCGTTGGGGTTAGGATTATGGTTTGGATTTAGAGATAGGGTTAGGGGTTCTGTCTTAGGGTTAGTGTTACGTTTATGATTCAGGTTAGGGTTAACGTTAGTGTTAGGGTTTAGGATTCGTGTTATGGTTTAGTTTTGGGTTTAGTATTAGGGTTAGAGTTATAGTTAGGGTTAGGGTTATTAGGGTTAGGGTTGGGGTTCAGGGTTAGAGTTCGGGATTTGGGTTAGGGTTCAGGGTTAGGGTTAGCATTAGGGTTAGGGTTTAAAATTAGGATTAGGGGTTAAGGTCAGGGTTATGGTTAGGGTTTAGTTTTAGGGTTAGGTTTAGTGTTGGGTTAAGTGTTAGGTTTAGTGTTAGAGTTAGGTTTATGGTTCAGTTTAGGATTAAGGTTAGGGTTGGGGTTCAGGGTTAAGGTTAGGGTTCAGTGTTAGGGTTAGTGTCAAGGTTAGGGTGAGGTCTTAGTGTTAGCATTAGGGTTACGGTTACTGTTAGGGGTTAGAGTTAGGGTTGGGGTTAGGGGTTCTGTCTTAGGGTTAGTG
>NW_009225283.1:0-11768 GCF_000690835.1 Fulmarus glacialis
CCCCCCAACTTGAACCTCAGAAAAGGACAGCACCTTGTAGACCAGTCTGCCTTACGGACTCTCAGAGTAGGTACGTGGGAGAAGTACACCATTCTGCCTCAGAAAATCTCCAGATAGGTGTGTGACAGCAGAAAACCATCATTTTTCTATTAATTATATTTCTATTGCAATTTGAGAAGGCTACAGATCCAGAGAGGCATGATGCTAGAGCACACAATGAGCTATGATGCTGCAGGTGATTTCATTTATCACTTTCTCTTTACTATTGTTTATCAGTTTATACTAAGCTAGGTTTAATAACTTTTTCATACCCATCTTTTTTTCCCCCAAAAATGTCAATAATTCTTGATTTCAGCAGCCTTAAAAGTGTGCTTTGGAAATATATTCCCTAACTTACAGAAAAAGGTGCACGTAAAATCATTTTAGTATGCAGTTTAGTCATCTAATTTTTTTATGGTCCTTTTCCTGTTTTCTTGTTGCTGTACCCATTTCTATCTAATCTGCATACACTATTTTTCATGTGTTATACCTATCTTAGCCAACAGATGGTGCTATGTATAACATTTTAATGATATTGTATAACATAAAAATAAATATTACAGTTAAACTGTACATATAATTACTTTGTTAGGGAATAAATGTGAAATTGAAGTTCACAATAATAAATGCTTATCATAAAAATTAGACACAAGGAACAATAAGTGTTGAGAGTCATTGGTGAATGTTCATTTCAGCCTGCAGGTGGGGAAAGATGGAGTTGCAGATATAAATCTGGCTGTGGTGTCTTGTACTGCTACTGCTCTTGTACATGAGGATCTTTTGCAAAACCAGGCCTTCAAGTTGGTAGATCTTAAGAACACTAAAATTATCACTGTCTGTTCTGGTTCCCACTTTCTGGGATTAATAGACTTTATCTAAATTGAAACAGAAAGATGTGGTACGCCATGGGTACTCATACAACTGAAGTAAGACCACTCCAGTAAAGGAGAGCCATGAAATGCAATTTCAATTAAAAATCACTGGTGTTGAGTACCACCAGTGTTTCACACTGTACTAACATTTCATCATCGAAACAGTGCAGTAAGGTTGCTGGTACTACTCAGGTATACAAAACTAATCATGTGCATAATGACATGCAGAACAGATTCTGTTTTCTGTGGGCCTGGTCTTTCTCTCTGTAAAAGGGATGGGAGCTTTGCTGAATAAAGCATAACCAAGCCTACTGTGGTGAATACATTTGAATTTCAACAAATAAGTAACTAAATAACTGATCATAAATCACGCATTTCTGTACAGTCAAATACCAACCTAAAAATTTATCCAACAATGTATTAGCCAAATATTATACACCAACCCCACCACAGCATTCTGGTAAAGCTGTTATCAATATCACCTTGTGTAATCTTTTCTCTTTGCTAGAAAGATCTATTTTTTGCAAATTTGCTGCTTTTTTGGACTGGGCAAGAGTTAATCCTATTTATCTGTTCACAGCCACCTCGCTGAATTTAAGTTAATATACATTTCAGCCTACATTTAAAATACATCCAGAAAATGTGGGTATTTTTACAACATAGAAAAACAATTACAAACATTCTACACGGAAAAAACATGTACTTAGTTCTTTGCTGGAATGAGTTGTCAAAGACTTCATCACTGTGGAATGCCATTACTTTAACAGGGCACAGCATATGTTTCAGTGAATGCTAAAACAAGATGTCCTCAGTCTTACAAACTCTGACATTCAGGCCCTCGTTCACAAGAGTAGATGGATTTTTTTTCTAAATTTTGAAATGTCTTCATTTTCTTACAGGAAAGTTTAAAGTTTGGGAAAGCCATCTTTATTTTACAACTTCATAAAACTGAATTTCTGATGACAATTGCTGAAAATACCTCAACGAGTTATACCCCATCTCGTTTGAGTCCCCTTTTGTTCATGTACTTAGGTACAAAAGTAAGTACTCTCAATCAGACAGTTGATCATTGCTGTTAAAGGAAGATTTAAAATGGTGATGCACAGTGTAGTTAAGTAGTACAATGATAATTTTATATACTTACAGAAAAAGATTATCTTTAAAAAAAGAAAAAACCTGCCTTTTTTGTCTGCCTTACATATTTTGTTTAATCTTATATTGATTAATGATTAGGCATAATAGAATACTGCAATAATTTGGCTGTATGCCAAGAGATTTTTGAACTGAAACAATTGCTGGTGTTTACTAGGCTGCTTGAGGAAAAATAGAATACTTTTTTCCTTTTAAAAAGAAAAACAAAACGAACACTGGTTTTGAGTGAAAATTATGTCAACTTCAAAGCACTTCCAGGATGGCTACACACAAAATCTTCAGAATTTCCTTCCATCTTTCCCACTCCCCCACTTTCCTCTTGTGAGTGGGGCAGCACTAGGTTACTACCTTTCAACTATTTTCAATTATTCCACTGCAGCTTTTAGTCTTGCTTATGTACAGTTTGTCTCAAAGCTCTCAGTGCTGCTTTCCTGTGAGGATTTGGAAACAAGGCAGGTACATTGGCTGCTGGTGCTTAGGCTATATAATGTTTCATTTCAACTGAGATCAGTGAAAAAACTGTATCTCTGGTATGGCTGGCGGGTGAGGGATAGCGGAGTAGCTCCGGAGCTGGACTATCCCATTTTGCCACAATGGGGCAGGAAATAGGGGTGGTGCGGTTATAAATGGAAAGAAGTAGGGAGAGCTTTGTCCTCAGCAGGATTATACAGGGAAGTGCATGCAAAAGCCTGGGAAGGGTGTCAGGAGTAAAGCTTATGTGAAGCTGGTGGGTTTGTACATGATGGTGTCACCTAAGTAGCCTTCTCTTTTTTTTTCAGCCTCAGTGGCATACTGCTATCCATCATCTGAATTACACATTGCACTATGATGAAAGTGTGCACACTTTGTCTCATCCTCTCTGTCTCTCTTCAGGGGGAGGATCTGTTGATGTAGACCTAAAGGCAATAATGACAGCATGGGATGAGTTCCAATGATGATACTACCAGAGAACCGTCTCCTTGCACTCCTAGGGTGAAGGTTTCGAATATTGCCATTGCTGCTGAGTGTCCTTTTTAATCCCTAGGGATTCTTGCTTTTAATTCTTTGATTAATTATTTTGGAATATATCTAACTACACATCTACAATGCAGTCTTGCAGCTATTCAAGCCAGTGGTAAAATGTTAACTAAAGTTGGAGAGGAAGGAGATACCAAACGCATTGAATAGATCTACAAATAAACTTGTAGAGCATTAACATTGGTATCTGTGTTTCAGCCAGCTTAGCAGTCCTGACTTAATTTCAGTTAGAGTGTGCCTCGCCTCTGTGTTTAAACTGATAGCATGCATCCTGCTTGCCCACTCATACTGTGGCTCAAGCTAGCTGTGCCCCTACTGTGTATTATTTGCCCTGTACAATTTCCAAGCCATCCACAAAAGACTCCCCACCTGACCTAGGACATTCTCTCTCTCTTCACTTCTCAGCACCTATTTTGAATTGGTGTTATGGCTTGTGTCCTGCCCCTGCTACTTGTGGGGTGCACTGTGAAGAAGGACATCAGCTCCAAGATCAACTGCACTTGTTCTGCTGGGGCCAGATGCACCAAGAGAGGGAAGTCAGAAACACCTCCACTTCTACATTACCTTGTTAGTGGGAGCCTGCATTTGCTCTCACTTGACAGTGGCTTCAGCTCTCCTCCCTCTAGCCAGTTTAAGCAGAGGGGAGAGGTTAACCTCTACATTGGAGACAAAATAATCTCCCACATTTGGGAAACCCCGGAATAAGCTCAGCGATCTGCTCACGGCTTTGTGGCCAGGTAGGCCTGTGCTCAAGTGCCATATGGAAATGGGTGCAGTAAAAGTCACATAGTTACACATGTTATAACAGATGATGAAGCATTCTCAATCACCACAAGACATACAGAGCCCAGATGTCAAGCCTCATCTAGTAACTCTGAGAGTTCATATCGCCATGAGAGCACTGAGTGTCCCATGTAAGAGAGGCACCCATTAGTTCCCATGCTCAGTGTGGGACCATTGCCAGAACTTGCACAGTCATGCTGTGCCCCCATTCCCCTACTTTCATTCTTCCAACGCTTTTGGGTTCCTTATGTTCATACAGGTCCCAGATCCCTTTATCTAAGAAAATACCTATCATCAGGCTGGAATATGCTGCTGGGTTATGCAAAGGTTTGTTAAGGGACTTTCAACTGAAAGTGTGAGCTGTCAGCTTGGATGCATTTGTGTGCTTATTTGCAATATAGCTATTTTCTGAGAAATGTTGCTTATTGCCAAGAACAGTCCACTGCCTGAGTTGCTCTACCTACCTTATTTCTTAGATACATATTGAGGTCACTGCTATAACATTGTCTTGACTTTCACAGAGCAAGAAAACCTTTGCCCTTGGAAGATGTGATCTGAGTTTTATTTTTATTACAAGATTTCCTTTTAAACAGCAGTCTACATGAATAGATGTTCAATGATTCTGATGAGAGAGAGGATTGCTTTAATGAGGAAAGGTTTTAGTTACGACTGCCATTCCTCATTACATCATCTTGTTGGACCCTAACAGGGGCACAGACAGGAAAAATCAGAGAATATCTTGAATTCCCTGTAAGCTGGATATGAATTGTCAGCAACATTAATTCACAACACCATTGCTTTGTCAAAGTTAGTTATATGTGCTATTGTGTTGAGAATATTTGACTGATACAGTTGCCTTTATAATTAGGAGTCTGTCACATTTCAATTATATATTCATACCATTTTTCCAAAGTTTTATAAATCAGATAAACTCCCTCTGGGCTGAAATGTGCCATGATAATTAGTATGGGGACAATTTTGTTTGTGTGCTATTGTCCATTACTTTGCTACAGGATTATTATAGAAATAGGGTAGGCTCATGTGTGTTTTCATATCTTTTAGAAAGACCTTATTTAAAAAAAAAATGAGGGTTGGTATTTTCACAGTGTTGGCTTAGCCATCTTCTCATGGAAGATACTGAAAGTTTTACCACTGATTTCATTGTCACACCACCACACTGGCAATTCTAAGTACCTTCAAAAAGACACTTGCAATATAAAAGTGCTATATTTCATAACACTAGATAATATTCTCTTAATGAAAGGTTGAAGGAAAAAAAGGGGGATCAAACTTTAAAGTGTCTTATTTGTGAATGCCATTCTCAGTAGCAATTCTTAGTAAACATACATTGTGTCAAGGTACAATGTAAAACAGTTTGCTAAGTTGCCATTTCTTTTAACTAGAAATGCATCTTTGGAGATTGTTTGTGGAGGAAGAACAATTAATGTCTTGAATTTAATTCCTGAAGTAAGAGTCTTTAAGAAAGAACCATTATGGCATCCAAGAAAACCCTCAAAAACATGCAGTGATGTACAGATGTGCTGTGAAATTCTTCAAATATGAGCTAACTTTAAGAAGATCCTCACTGAATATTAAACAACCTTGAAAACTGCTGCCCAGAAATAGCATTTTATTCTCTGTTCTCAGTGTGGGGGTGGAGTGCTGAGAGCTTGTTTTGTCAGAAAAGAGGCAGTTGTCAATTTTTTTCAGACTAATTAATTTAGCTTTATAGGCAAGTTAGGCTACTGGATTTGTATTTATGGGTTGTTATTAGGTAGGGACTAATGTTTTTAAGGCAGTGTCATGCAGACTAAAGACTCCTTAAAAGTTTGCCTGTATTCATCCATAAATATTGGGATAAATAAAGGCATAGTCTGGGTGGCATTTGCTTGTCCCAACAGGCAATGCACTAGGGATGGCTCTTTCTGCATGCAGCCCAGCTGCCTTCAGTGACATCCTTTCTCTCCAGGCACAGCAGAGAGACAGACTAAATAGGTATGGGAAAAAAGTGTGGGGAGAAAACATACACAAATATGCTGAAATTCTGTTTTCATGCTAGCAATCCAAACAGAAACTGTGGATAAAAGTGGGCTTTTTTGCTTCTCACATGAATGCAAGCCATATTTTCAACCACCAGCATTTCTCTTTCAGCAGATTGTCGTTAATATAAGCATAGAAAATTTATGAATGTAGAGGAAACTGGAGCAGGGGAGCTCTGAGGCTGATTAGTTTAGCAGTGTTAATTTTTAATAGGTCACATAGGTAGGACTTAATGCTGCCTCTGTCCCGGGCATAGCACAGTATATTTTATAGGACTAGGACATGCTATTTAACCACTAGCACATTTCCCTTTGTGATTTTCTTCTAGCTGCCTAGTACTTGCTGAGCCAGTGCCTCTGCACAGTTTGAGAGAGAGCCTAGGGTACAGCGTGGTCTCAGTGGGCAAGTTGGATGTGGCCAGCCTAATTTTCTGGAAAGAAAAAGAACTCAAGTATACAGAGATGAGTGATGCTAGACCCTAGCCCTCCAGGCCAGAAAGTGAGCCTTGGTCTATTTTGTCTACTGGAATGGGTATAATCAACAATGCCAAAATCATAAAGCTAAGTATCAGGAAGAATTAAAGAAGGAGAGGAGGGAGATCACTGTTCAGAAATCATTCAAGAGAGTAGAGAAGCATGTACTTACGCTCTTCTGGAGATCAGAATGTACTGAAGTCCCACTCAAATTTAAGTACTTGCTTAAGTGTACCATCTAAAATAAGATTTTTCTTTCAAATCAAGCCGTATTATAAGGACAATTAAAACTGTGCAGTTTCTATTGGACTAATTATGGAAATCAGGATTTCTCATGCAAAGTTTGCATTTCTCCATGTGTCTATTCATCCTTTAAAACACAAAAAGCTTTAAAATCAGAGAGGAATAGACACCTTGTACTACTCCCTGACATCCTGCTAACAAGCAGGAGGAAAAAAAAAAGGTTAATTTTAATATTTCTTGGCTTTGGTTCTGCAACTGAGACTTTCTTCAAACTTCATTAATATAAGTATACTTCTATTTGTATTTAAATACAGTAAAATATTTGTTGTTAAAATTTCAATCTTAGCTGTGAAAAGTTAAATTCTTCGGTTAATAATTACTTGGCTTGACCTTCATTTCTACAGTGTCTTCTTCCCACCAGCTTCCAAGAGTTGTCAGTGAGCTTGCTTTTTCATAACTTCTTTGGATAATTACCAATAGTATTGCAAAATTTCTTTGCTAATTTTCGATATTGTTTCTTCCATTTAGACGAGTGTTTTTTGTTTTTTTTTTTAAATAACACCCACACACACACCTAGAGTGTACATATGTTGAGTGTGGCACTGGTGTTTATTTTACAAGTGCAAATTTTTAGTGCCTGCATGTGTGTGCACTTCTGTATGTGTAACGCAGCCTGCAATCTCTTTCCAGAAGCTTAGCAGAAGTCTTCTCTTTCTCTGTTCAGTAATAAATGAGCAGAGTCTTGACAGCAGCCCGTGACTGCCCAATGAGAGTGCCAAAAAACTGACCTGTGAGATAGGTTTCAGTTCTCCAAAACGAAGGTGATTGACTCCTCTGACATGTTTAAATGTATTCTAGCTCACAGAGATCAGTTTACGGTGCCTCAGCCACCTCCACAAGAAGCAGTGCCTCTGCTAGACCAGGCTATGGTGTGCCGATCTCCTTGGCTTCCCAGAAAAGCATCACTTGAGAGACTCATGTTTTCCATCAGGGCTCGGGGCAGGAAAACCCTTCCTTTCACCAGTCTTCAGTCAAACAAACAGAAGACAGAAAGCATCTTGATCTTTCATTTACCACTCTGAGAATCGAGTTCCTTCTCTCTCATATGGTTCATTTCTGAAAGCTAAGAAAACTCTACCAGCCTTGTTAGGGAATCTGGATTCAGAGTTTTCCCTGAGAAGGGCTAGTCCACAACATCCTCTTCCACCCCGTCATCCAGTGTAGTGTACGTTCTCTTGTAGACATTATCTAGTGTATTCCCACTAAAATAACACTTTCCCTTCTGTTAGATAACAATTAAATAGTGCAAATGCCTCTGCTATTGCACGCTGCCACAGGGTTAACAGAGTCTTATTTTGAGAAGGATCAATATTGCAAAATACTGATACGAAAAGCCTTTTTCTGTGTACAAACTTCAGTTGATTGGGGTTGCTAGTGCAAAGAGTTATGTGGAACTTCTACTTCCCTTACTTTTTTTCTTCACCAGAATTGAAGCTTTGCAGTGAATAAGAAGCATTTGGAATAAAAAGTGTTTGGATTACTATGCATATTTACATTTTAAATATGTTCACAAAAGCATAATGTCTGTGAGTATTCTATAGTGCTCTTTTCTGTTTTTATTTTTACTTACCACAGTACTTGCATTGTGTCTATGTAAAATTCCATGAGGCACCGTTCATATGTTGTGTGTTCAGAACACATAAATTACACCTCTAGATTAAGCCAGTGGTCCTCTTGCTCACTAATGTGAGCAAGTTGTTGCCAGTTTTGTTAGGCCAAAATTGAACAGGAAATGGCAAAGAAAAATGTTGCATTCCCAAAAGTTTTTCCCAATATTTTATGCTTATATTTTGTCTTGAGGCACAGAGACATCTCTAGGAAGAGATAATATTTTTTATTATTTGTTAAAACGTGTCGCTTGATAATAAAAGAGATTATTGGGTGCTTATTATTGGATAGCTTCAACAAAGTACTGTTAAGATACTCGAAGCGTGAACAGCCAAACCAGTTCATGAATACTTAGTCTGACGGCTTTTAGTCATTGTTATACCTCTAGATACACCTCTCATCCATCTAAATATCCAGACATTTTTTAAATGATGCAATATTTTGTCCTTAGTATGCCAGCCATCTTAGAAATTTTTCTGCTATTAATCACAAAGCACGGTGTCCTGGACAGTACAAAATGTTGTAGAGCAAATGAGAGAAACCCTGCTCTTCACATGGGGATAGTTTGGAATATCATGGGAAAATGGGAATAAAAAATACTTTCTCAGATTTGACAGGACTTAACATCTGACTTAACAGCTCAGTTTCTAAATTATATGTGAGTTACAGAGTATATTGTGCTTTAGAATTCATTGTACCGGTAGTCCATGGTAGAATACAAAGATTGGTACATTTATGAGAAATTTCCCATTTTTCTGTGAAGTGTATAGAATTAAGCATTCCCAAGCACACTTACAATAATAAATTCACAGGGGAATAAGGGTGACGTGAATAGCCTTGACAAAGGTTGCATACATAGATGGAAGCACCTCCAGGACCAGTTCCAGCAGAAGGAGGGTAATGCAAGCCACAGCTGCTGATTATACACCCACACAAACATAGGCTTCAGCCACAGTTTGTGTTCCTGTACTACAAAAAAAGGATGGCTGTACAGCTCTCATGAGTACTATCTTCTATGAAATTGTCCTACCAAATGATCAGAGGGCAGGAACACCTCTCCTAAGAAAAAAAGGCTGAGAGACTTGGGGTTGTTCAGCCTGGAGAAGAGAAGGTTCTGGGGACATTTTATTGTGGCTTTTCAATGCTTAAAGGGGGCTTATAACAAAGATGGAAAAAGACTAATAAACTAAAACAGAGTAGATTTACATTAGATATAAAGAAGAAGTTTTCTATGATGAGGGTAGTGAGGCACTGGAACAGGTTGCCCAGAAAAGTTGTGGATGCCCCATCCCGGGAAACATTCAAGGTAAGGTTGGACAGGGCTTTGAGCAACCTGATCTCACGAAAGACGTCCCTACCCATGGCAAGGGGGTTGGACTAGAAGGTCTTCGAAGGTCCCTTCCAACCCAAACTATTCTATGATTCTATGATCTACTAAATGACCACTCATTTAGTCATTACACGCATTTACTCTTATTTGTTCTTGAAAGTATTGTTGCTTAGCGGCTTCTTCAGCACCCGGGGACAACAAACTGTCCTGGCTGTGCCATTCCTTTTTCCAGCCATGTGGTCTAGAAACTCACAAGTATTTCAGCTGGCATCACCCAGAAATGGAAGATACCAGAATAGAAGAGCAGCACTTTTGCTTCCTCTGACAGTCTAAGAGGAGAGGAAGTTTGTCCAGCCGTTTTGTAGCCAGTGCCTGTGTCTCCTACCTGAGACACCTTCTAGAGTACATAGAGCAATGTCGATCACACACTAGAGTTACCTGAAGGGTGACAACATCTCAGGGCTCTCTGAGCTGTCACAGAAAGGATCTCCTACAAGCAATGTAATGGGAATGTCTCTAGCCAAATGCCTTGAGGACTGCTGACAAAACTACAGCTAGCATGGGCAGGTTTCTGGCACCTGTTATCATCTACTGTCACCTAAAGATTAGCTATAGGACCTGTGGTGGCTGTTTTGTAAACAAATGAAAGAGCATGAATAATCAGGTACCATTAGACTATATTGCCACTGCCTGTGACATTGCAGTAATACAAAAACACTGGGAAGTTTTGCATTCCTATGCCACCCACTGCAAAAGAGACCAAGAAAAATAAAGAAAACTCAAGAAAGGGAAATTGAAGTGCTGAATTTCATAGTGTTTCCCAGCCGGGACTAAAAGAGAAAATGGATTAATCGACGGTCTGAAAGGATAGTAGATATTTTCTTAAAATTCGTTTTCATTATTTTTTGCAAAGCTCACGGTGTAGTTCAAAATACAACATTGTCTCCCCTCAATTACAGTTTGAAATGTGATGTTGCAAACATTTTAGCACTTACAGAGCTTTCAAGCATCCTGTTAATGCAGAGGGCAGAAGTGGAAAGCAGAAATATATCTAATACAGAAAGCATTTGAACAGAACAAGTCTAATCTCTATTTATGCAATATTCCAGAAAACAAAGTTCTTGTTGTTGCAGGGAAATAAAGTCAGCAGTCCGGCCATTTTAACTTCTAGCTTTAGCTACAGGAGTAATGATATATTTAACAACCAAACAACTCAGCACAAAACTGTAACTTAGTTAACTTCAATATAAATTACATATTTGAACTGAGTTAGGAAAGCACTTAAAGTGGTGTTGTCTTAACAGAACAATATTAAGTCATTATAACCCATCCCTGGAAATACTGAGAGAAGTACTTACTGTTATAGGCTCTCTTCAGAGTTTTCAGTAATGGCAATCACAGTGGTAAACATTCTTCTTGGCACTAAAAGCTCCACATTTTCCTGTTAATGATGAATTTATGTGAGAGTATTGGTACCACTTCAGTGGTTCCCATTTTAATTTACCAAGAAAACTTTTTACAAATTTTGTTTAAGAATTGAGTGGCTTCACTAAAGGGCCCATGCATAATCTGTATGTCTGCTTTACACCTGGCTGACAAAAGAAGATCTGAAGGGCAGAAGGAGAAGACTATATGTTTCGTTAAAAATATGGCTTGAACTATATTTATACAGATGCTTCTGGAAATAAGTTCAGTCTTGCTATGATTTCACACTAACATTGACATACTTCATTCTGTGTGGTTATACTGGACTGAATTCAGAATTAGACATTATTTTTCCATCTCTGTTGTCTGCTGCAGTTGCTATTAATGTTTATAAACCACATCTGCTATTTAGAAAAACTATCCCAACAGATGTACAGGATCACTTAATACATAAAAGCTTGCTCAGATTTCTCTAGTTCAACCATTCTGGAAAAAAATATGGCAAAACCCCCACCTTGTTACAGTTTTCCTGCAAAAGTTGCAGAGCCAACTAGTATAGTAATACTTTAGATTTGTTTGTGTATTATTTATCTTCCACTTTTCTGATAGTTCACGTGCTTTAGGAACAACGTCTGTATGGCATTTTTACACTGTCTACATTGGTGGGGGGCAGAATTTCACTCCATTTGTTTCTTCTTCAGAGCAGTTATCCTCAGGCTACTCAGC
>NW_009225284.1:0-963 GCF_000690835.1 Fulmarus glacialis
TAAATGGTGGCCAATGTATAAATTAGAAGTTGAAGTGAAATGGCCAAAATTGGGAACTTTTTAATATAGTGCTATCTTGCAACTTATGTTATTTTGTTAGTGACAGGGTAAATGGGATGAGGTCCCTTATGTGGACTTGTTTTTTACCTTGAGAAATGATCATGAAATTTGGAAGAAATGTAAACTTTTAGACTCAGATTCTAATGTGATGATGATGATGATGGAGAACAAGGAACCAAAAACGCATTGTTGTTCTGCTTGTAGTATAGGAAAACAGTGTTTAAAACTAGGAGAAGAGGAAGAAGATATACAGATGTTGGTGGCACCGAGTAAAAATGAAAGTTTTGAAACTGAAGCAAGGGGAAGTAATACGTTTAGTCCGATAGCTGGCAGAACTAAGATCCAACAGAGGTCTGTCTTATTACCACCCTTTCGTCAGGCTGTGGGCCCAAGGGGGGAACCAGTGTTTGTGAAAATACCTTTTACTACTTCTGATTTGATGAATTGGAAAGAATTGGCAGGATCATATAGGGAAAATCCTGAAAAAGTATAGAGATCTTTTAAGACAATTATTAAAAATCATAATCCAGATTGGCAAGACATTCAAATTCTTTTAAATAATTTGTTAACTCCTGAAGAAAAGAGGGTGGTATTGGGAAAAAGCAAAGCAAAACAAAACAAAACAAAACAAAAAAACAACAAAAACCCCCCAACAAACTAATATGGAATATTCTTGTGCCTGCTTTTGTGAATGCCCAAAGATCTGCTGGAAGTAGGGACAGAGGATATTTGAGAGGTAAAAGCAAAGGGTACTTAAGGGGCAGAGGTAGAGGATGTGGAAATATATTTAAACAGTCTACTCCGTTAGGGATCAATCAATGATGTGCTGTATGTGAGAAACGAGGACACTGGAATGAGTGTCCAGAGACTAAGAAAGTGGCTGGGAATCGGCCCCAGCAACTT